>NC_143025.1:44898333-45200555 GCF_057628025.1 Oncorhynchus mykiss
CTTTATTTCTCATTTGGACTTGTATCTGAACTGCATTACTCATCGCCATTATTTTTCACATGTTGTATATCCATGCACACCAACGTACGTCTCTGCTCATCTGAAGCAGCCATGCATACCTGTTTTAGTCTTTTCGAACTGCGCAGAGGTAACTAGGTGAGTAGTTTTCTATCATTAGCCGCCTTCGTTCACTACGATCCATGATGGTTTTAATCTATTCATGTCACTAAGCTTTTGGGGGGGGGGGGTCTACTTCCCGACCAGAAATAGAGTGAATGAATGAATGGCTGTTTTTGAACTGACTCCAGGTGTCCATGTATTAATATTAGGAGCAAAACACTGACGCAAAATAATGAATTGTACACTGAGATTTTAACTGATATTTAACCTTCAGTCTACTGCCTATTTTGTTATAATAAAATGTCTATATTGAGCTTTACTTATACTCTTACAGATATGGGGAATTATGTTCTTTGTTGTTGAAGGTACAGTTTATGAATATTAATATATAACAGAACCAGTCAAAAGTTTGGACACCTACTCAATCCATGGTTTGTTTTATTTTTTAATATTTTCTACATTGTAGAATAATAGTGAAGGCATCAAAGCTATAAAATAACACATTGAATCATGCAGTAACATAAAGTGTTAAACAAATCTACAGTGCCTTGCGAAAGTATTCGGCCCCCTTGAACTTTGCGACCTTTTGCCACATTTCAGGCTTCAAACATGAAGATATAAAACTGTATTTTTTTGTGAAGTGTCAACAACAAGTGGGACACAATCATGAAGTGGAACGACATTTATTGGATATTTCACTTTTTTAACAAGTCAAAAACTGAAAAATTGGGCGTGCAAAATTATTCAGCCCCTTTACTTTCAGTGCAGCAAACTCTCTCCAGAAGTTCAGTGAGGATCTCTGAATGATCCACTGCAAATCTACCAAGACCTGGCCGTCCCTCTAAACTTTCAGCTCATACAAGGAGAAGACTGATCAGAGATGCAGCCAAGAGGCCCATGATCACAGGTGGGAGACTCTGTCCATAGGACAACAATCAGTCGTATATTGCACAAATATGGCCTTTATGGAAGAGTGGCAAGAAGAAAGCCATTTCTTAAAGATATCCATAAAAAGTGTCGTTTAAAGTTTGCCACAAGCCACCTGGGAGACACACCAAACATGTGGAAGAATGTGCTCTGGTCAGATGAAACCAAAATGGAACTTTTTGGCAACAATGCAAAATGTTATGTTTGGCGTAAAAGCAACACAGCTGAACACACCATCCCCACTGTCAAACATGGTGGTGGCAGCATCATGGTTTGGGCCTGCTTTTCTTCAGCAGGGACAGGGAAGATGGTTAAAATTCATGGGAAGATGGATGGAGCCAAATACAGGACCATTCTGGAAGAAAACCTGATGGAGTCTGCAAAAGACCTGAGACTGGGACGGAGATTTGTCTTCCAACAAGACAATGATCCAAAACATAAAGCAAAATCTACAATGGAATGGTTCAAAAATAAACATATCCAGGTGTTAGAATGGCCAAGTCAAAGTCCAGACCTGAATCCAATCGAGAATCTGTGGAAAGAACTGAAAACTGCTGTTCACAAATGCTCTCCATCCAACCTCACTGAGCTCGAGCTGTTTTGCAAGGAGGAATGGGAAAAAAATTCAGTCTCTCGATGTGCAAAACTGATAGAGACATACCCCATGCGACTTACAGCTGTAATCGCAGCAAAAGGTGGCGCTACAAAGTATTAACTTAAGGGGTCTGAATAATTTTGCACGCCCAATTTTTCAGTTTTTGATTTGTTAAAAAAGTTTGAAATATCCAATAAATGTCGTTCCACTTCATGATTGTGTCCCACTTGTTGTTGATTCTTCACAAAAAAATACAGTTTTATATCTTTATGTTTGAAGCCTGAAATGTGGCAAAAGGTAGCAAAGTTCAAGGGGGCCGAATACTTTCGCAAAGCACTGTATATATATTTGAGATTCTTCAAAGTAGCCACTCTTTGCCGTGATGACAGCTTTGCACACTCTTGACATTCTCTCAACCAGCTTCATTTCAATTAACAGGTGTGCCCAGTTAAAAGTTAATTTGTGGAATTTCTTTCCTCAATGCGTTTAAGTCAATCAGTTGTGTTGTGACAAGGTAGGGGTGGTATACGGAGGATAGTATTTTACCAAATAAGGCTAAGTCCATATTATGGCAAGACCAGCTCAAATAAGCAAAGAGAAACAACAGTCCATTACTTTAAGGCATGAAGGTCAGTCAATCTGGAAATTTCAAGAACGTTAAACATTTTTTCAAGCGCAGTCACAAAAACCATCATGTGCTATGATGAAATTGGCTCTCATGAGGACCGTCACAGGAATGGAAGACCCAGAGTTACCTCTGCTGCAGAGGATAAGTTCATTAGAGTTACCAGCCTCAGATTACAGCCCAAATAAATGCTTCAGAGTTCAAGTAACCGACACATCTCAACATCAACTGTTCAGATACGATTGTGTGAATCAGGCCTTCATGTTCAAATTGCTGCAAAGAAACCACTACTAAAGACACCAATAATAAGAAGAGATTTGCTTGGGCCAAGAAACACAAGCAATGGACATTAGACCGGTGGAAATCTGTCCTTTGGTTCCAACCGCTGTGTCTGTGAGACGCAGAGTAGGTGAACGGATGATCTCTGCATGTGTGGTTCCCACCGTGAAGCATGGAGGAGGTGTGATGGTGTGGGGGTGCTTTGCTGGTGACACTGCCAATGATTTATTTAGAATTCAATGCACACCTAACCAGCATGGCTACCACAGCATTCTGCAGCAATACACCATCCTATCTGGATTCTGCTTAGTCCCACTATCATTTGTTTTTCAAAAGGACAATGACCCAACACACCTCCAGGCTGTGTAAGTCCCATCTGACCAAGAAGTAGAGTGATGGAGTGCTATGTCAGATGACCTTGCCTCCACAATCACCCGACCTCAACCCAATTGAGGTGGTTTGGGATGAATTGGACCGCAGAGTGAAGGAAAAGCAGCCAACACAAGTTCTCAGCATATGTGGGAACTCCTTCAAGACTGTTGGGAAAGCATTCCAGGTAAAGCTGGTTGAGAGAATGCCAAGCGTGTGCAAAGTTGTCATCAAGGCAAAGGGTGGCTACTTTGAAGAATCTCACTTTGAAGAATCTCAAATATAAAATATAGGATAGGAATATGGGTTAAGTTTGGTAACCAGACACATGTAAACCCTGACTCTGAACTCCAGTGACTGGCTGAGGTGTAAACGGTGTGTTGGTGAAGCAGTGTAAACTAACCAATGTTGTGGCAGCTGGTTCTTTCTCCCTGTCCATTCCACTTCCACTTCCCCGTTAGTTTTCCTTTTCATGTGATGTGCATGGTTTAAATATTAAATAAAAAGACAAGGGGGGAAAAAAAAGGAGCCTGTTCACCAAGGATTGTGTCAAGGTCATATCTTCAAGCTCTGCGTGGGGATCATCCAGACAAACACAGCAGAATTGTGTACACACACAGCAGTAGACAGTCCTCAAGTGTGTTCGTATCTGAATGGAAAAGAGCTGACAGCGCTCTCCAAAGCGCAATGCCTTTACATGTCCTCCGGATGGCGGCGTGCTGGAATCTTCCCTCCTGCTTCCACAAAGATGATTGTTTTCTATACAACTTCTTCTTCATCAGCTCACCACAGCTTTCTATCTCACTTTTGGATTCGAGTCTGTAAATAATCCCCTTCCTGATTCATTCCATTTGTTATGAAAAGAACTGCCAATAAACCCTTTCTCCTAATTTGCAGTGTTGTGTGACTACATTGCGGTGTGATGTGTCTCTCTCTGCCTCTGCTGATACTCTTAAGCTAATGGTGTCCTGTTTTTTAATTGAGTTAACTCTACTCAGACAGAAACAATATTGTCAGTGTAATTCAGAGGTTCCAGGATACACAAAAGCATTAGCATGAACCAAAAGTGACAAATTAAAAGCGATAATACTTTATTTCCATGTCTACTTTGGGTCCTTTGTGGAGATAAAAACACTTGCTATATTATGTGTTTAATATATTATTGGAATTCATTCTTCGCAGGCATTTTATCCACTGTTTCACACGAAAATGTATAACGTGTAATCTATTTTTATTTTGTGCGTGTGTGACATGAACATGCCTGGTGTGTGTCTGCTGTTTTAAGAAATGTCTCAGTCTGCTAGTGTGATTGGCTACAAAATATAATCAATGAGAACTTGGCACACAGACTCTCTCAGGATGTTAACGGGTTCATGTCCTAACTGTAGGGTAAGCAACATTTATTTCCTGTTATGAACAACTGAAGTTTGATGGGGCAATAAAGTACAGGAATCTGTAAGAGGTCAAAGCTTGTGCAAGGCTACTTACTTATCTGTAAGAGGATGCAGATGGATGGAAATAAGTCAGGTAGTTGATATGTAGTACCACCGGACAGGAGACATCTGATTATTTCATGATGTAGTCTGTTGTTGTCAGTTCTGACCTTTATTTCCTTTGTTTTGTCTTTATGGTCAGGGCGTGAGTTGGGGTGGGCAGTCTGTTTGTGTTTCTATGTTTTTTCTATTTCTGTGTTTGGCCTGATATGGTTCTCAATCAGAGGCAGCTGTTTATCGTTGTCCCTGATTGAGAAGCATATTTAGGTAGCCTGGGTTTCTCTGTTGGTTTGTGGGTGTTTGTTTCCTGTGTCAGTGTTTGTGCCATACGGGACTGTTTCGGTTCGTTTATATTCACTTTATTGTTTTTGTATTTCATAGTGATCCGTCTTTTCTATTAAAACACGGACACTTACCACACTGCGTATTGGTCCGATCCTTGCTACACCTCCTCAGACGAAGAGGAGGAAATCTGCCGTTACAGTTGAGTATAACATGTTCAGTCCCAACATTCAGACCAAGAGGATTATTGAACAAGACAAATAATAACAAATAAAGTGTCATTTTAAAAGGTTCAGTAACTTTTTGTTCAGCTCACTGTGCAGAACATCTGGGGTTTCTCCTTGTACTCTGAAGGGACTGCCGATCCCACTTTTGGAACACCAGCTCTGAACTGATCTCTCTGTCCCCAAAATACAGTGCCTTGCAAAAGTATTCAGACCCCTTGGATTTCTTCACATTTTATTGTGTTACAAGGTGGGATTAACATTTATTTAATTGTCAGTTTTGTCAACAATTTACACAATACTCAAAGTGGAAAATTAATTTTTTTATATATATTTTTTAGATTAATACAAATAAAATAGTCATTGCAAAATGATTCAGCTCCCTGAGTCCATATATATTACAAATACCTTTGGCAGTAATAATAAGCTGTGAGTCTTCTTGGGTATGTCTCTAAGGATTGTGCAAGATTTTCCTATTATTATTTTCAAAACTCTTCAAGCTCTGTCAAGATGTTAAGAATCATGGCTACTGTATTTTCAAGTCTTGCCATAGTATTTCAAAGCTGAAACTTGTTATCTTGGTAAGCAACTCCAGTGTAGAATTGGCCTTGAAGTCCGAAGTTTACATACACTTAGGTTGGAGTCATTAAAACTAATTTTTCAACCGCTCCTCAAATTTCTTGTTAACAAACTATAGTTTTGGCAAGTCGGTTAGGACATCTACTTTGTACATGACACATGTAATTTTTCCAACAATTGTTTACAGACAGATTATTTGACTTCGTTCACTGTATCACAATTCTAGTGGGTCAGAAGTTTACAATACACTAAGTTTACTGTGCCTTTAAACAGCTTGGAAAATTCAAGAAAATGATGTCATGGCTTTAGAAGCTTCTGATAGGCTAATTGACATCATTTGAGTCAATTGGAGGTGCACCTGTGGATGTATTTCAAGGCCGACCTTCAAACTCAGTGTCTCTGCTTGACATCAGGGGAAAATCTAAAGAAATCAGCCAAGACCTCAGAAATAAAATTGTAGACCTCCACAAGTCTGGTTCATCTTTGGGAGCAATTCCCAAACACCTGAAGGTACCACGTTCATCTGTACAAACAATCATACGCAAGAATAAACACCATGGGACCACGCAGCCGTCATACCGCTCAGGAAGGAGACGCGTTCTATCTCCTAGAGATTAACGTAATTTAGTGTGAAAAGTGCAAATCAATCCCAGAACAACAGCAAAGGACCTTGTGAAGATGCTTGAGGAAACAGGTACAAAAGTATCTATATCCACAATAAAAACGAGTCATATATCGACATAACCTGAAAGGCAGCTCAGCAAGGAAGAAGCCACTGCTCCAAAACTGTCATAAAAAAGCCAGACTACGGTTTGCAATAGCACATGGGGACAAAGATTGTATTTTTTTGGAGAAGTGTCCTCTGGTCTGATGAAACACGAATAGAACTGTTTGGCCATGATGACCATTGTTATGTTTGGAGGAAAAAGGGGGAGGCTTGCAAGCCGAAGAACACCATTCCAACCGTGAAGCACGGGGGTGGCAGCATCATGGTGTGCGGGTGCTTTGCTGCAGCAGAGACTGGTGCACTTTACAAAATAGATGGCATCATGAGGGAGAGAAATTATGTGGATATATTGAAGCAACATCTCAAGACATCAGTCAGCAAGTTAAAGCTTGGTTGCAAATGGATCTTCCAAATGGACAATGACCCCAAGCATACTTCCAAAGTTGTGGCAAAATGGCTTAAGGACAACAAAGTCAAGGTATTGGAGTGGCCATCACAAAGTCCTGACCTCAATCCTATAGAAAATGTGTGGGCAGGACTGAAAAAGTGTGTGCGAGCAAGGAGGCCTACAAACCTGACTCAGGAGGAATGGTCCAAAATTCACCCAACTCATTGTGGGAAGCTTGTGGAAGGCTACCTAAAACGTTTGACCCAAGTTAAACAATTTAAAGGCAATGCTACCAAATACTAATTGAGTGTATGTAAACTTCTGACACTCTGGGAATGTGATGAGAGAAATAAAAGCTGAAATAAATAATTCTCTCTACTATTATTCTGACATTTCACATTCTTAAAATAAAGTGGTGATCCTAACTGACCTAAAACCGGGATTTTTACTAGGATTAAATTACAGGAATTGTGAAAAACTGAGTTTAAATGTATTTGGCTAAGGTGTATGTAAACGTCCAACTTCAACTGTAGGTTACAGTCCTGTTGAAAGATGAATTCCTCTCCCAGTGTCCGGTCTAAAGCAGACTGAAGCAGGTTTTGCTCTAGGATTTGCCTGTGTTTAGCTCTATACATTAATTTGTATCCTAAAAAACTCCCCAGTATTTTCTGATGCCAAGCATACCCATAACATGATGCAGCCACCACCATGCAAAAATAATGAGACAGTTACTCAGTGTGTGTTGTGTTGGATTTCCCCCAACATGGGGCTTTGCATTTAGGCCAAATGGTGTATTCCTTTGTCATGTTTTTTTGCAGTTTTACTTTTGTGCCTTGCTGCATATAAGATGCATGTATTTCGTTAATTTGTGTTACCTTTTCACTTTGCCATTTAGGTCATTATTGTGGAGTCACTTCAATATTATTGATCCATCCTCAGTTCTCTCCCATCACAGCCATTACTCTGTGTAGCTGTTAATAAATCCTCCAACAGTTCGATTCCTGTCCTGCAGCTCATTCAGAAGGACGACTGTACCATTCAGGTGTCTGGGTGGTTTAATACATAATGATGTCTTCACTATGATTCTACAATGTAGAAAATAGTAATAAAAAAAAATGAGTAGGTGTATTAAAACTTTTGACTGGTACTGTGAAAATCTCTCTCTTCTCTAGGTTACTCAGGTGAGTTGTGGGAAATTGACCTACAGTCTAAAGACTTCCAGCTCCTATGCCCCCAGAGCGCCAGGGTGGAGGTGACCCAGTATGGCCACTGTAACCTGGCCCGGGTCCCCTCCCACGTCGTCATGGTACGGCCGACACCAACATCTACACACTCTAGGCCCTGCTGGACAAAGCACATGTAAGACGGACTGGGCCATTGTTTGGTTGACTGACTGTACACATGTAGCATAACATATAGAATCAAATAAATACCCCAACGCAGCTTTCCCCGTTTCTAGTGAATAAAATAATCAACTAAATCAGTGCTAAGAGGCTAGCAAGCACCTCATACAACACTGTTGCATGGGGCATTCGCACCGGCTTGTCATTATTTTTTAATTTTTTTTTATTTAACCTTTATTTAACGGTGACTGCCTAGGAACAGTGGGTTGTCATGTTCAGGGGCAGAACGACAGATTTTTACCTTGTCAGCTCGTGGATTATGTTAGCTAATTGCCATGTCAGGGTGACATCCAGATGGTAACCAATACTACAAGTTACTTATCCGCGCCCATTGGAATAAACATTGTCGTGGGAATATTGGTTCAACAATATCTCTCAGGTACCGGAGCCTGTGAATTCAAATATTTATTTATTACAAAGTAACAAGCCAAGTTGGTCCATGGAGCAACTCGGCTTGTTACTTTGTAATAAAGTCTATTTGAATTCACAGGCTCCGGAGCCAAATCAGAGCAAAATCAGAATATCACTGCACAATGCAGTATGACCCCAACCAAGACCCTTTATTAGAACAACTTTGGATAATAAATGCCAATGGGAAATCAGTACCAATTGTCTCAGTACATAATTATAGGAAAACAGGGGGCACCAATGGGTGTAATGGACAGGGATGGTTCAGACTTTGGTGGACATATTTTATAATATTTCTGATTCCGTTCCACACATTACATTGCTAGTAAATAAGAGAGCTATATCAAAGGATTTACGTCCCATGATGAAACAAGCAAAAAATAAGCAAGTGGAACAAAACAGACAATCTGTTATCACTCTAAAGATAAGGCTTTTATTCAAATACTGGCCACAACAGTAATGAATGGGGACCTAAATGAGGTAGAAGTTACAGCTAACCAGCAAGTACAATTAGGAGAAGGGAAAGCACCAGACAACCAGCAAAGGCAGGAAATGGAAGAAAGTGTACCGAGTGAGGCATGGTCACAACATGATACTGATGTTGAATGCATTAAAGTAAAACCAGACGCTAAACCCCCCTGGAAAGCCTAATTCTATATGAAACCAGAAGAAGGTATAAGCATGACTAATAGAAGGGCTAATAGAAGCAGGGGTATTAATAGAAACACAGAGCTGCTGTGATACACCTCTATTGCCAGTCCTTAAAGCAGATGGAAAGAAATGGAGACTGGTACATGACTTTAGAGCTGTAAATGACATAGCACAGGACTGGCTTGCGGAAGTTCCAACCCTCACACGCTGCTGACCAATGTTCCCCCAGGTGCCAAGTACCTTACAGTGATTGATTTATGTGGAACATTTTTTAGTGTGCCCCTGGCGGAGGAGTGCATACCTCTGTTTGCATTTACGTACTAAGGAACAGTAAACATATATACTGACTCAGAAAAGTGATGGAACACACAAATTGTAAAAATTAATGATGGCATTGATATATCCTAAAAGGTTAGTGATAATAAAATGCCAAGCACATAAAACATTTAATGACTTCATTGTTAAAGGAGATAACGGAGCAGATGAGGCAGCAAAAATCACATCTAAATGCACCATTTCAATATTAACAGCCCCAATGGTTATCATTGAATGTATACCTCAGCTAGATTACATAATTAGAATACAGGAACAAGCTGGGCTCTGTGAGAAATCCATGTGGCACCATAGGGGGGCAACCAAAGATGGCAAGGGACTATGGAGATCCCATGAAGGAATCAAAAAAGGCACCCACTATTTTGCTTAATTTGCTTATTACTGATGCACATGGTTTTTACCATTGCGCAAGGTGGGAAGTGATAGAAGAGATAAGAAAAATAAAAAAACAAGGATACTGGTCACCATATCTACAGGCAATGGTAGATGATGCACTAATGAGATGTGAAGTATGTGCGCAAAACAATGCACAAAAAGGGATAACCACACCCCTGGACCCAGAAGGACCATTCCGACATAGTCTATTACTCTATGTGGATATGATAAAGAAGGTAAATGGTAAAAGATACACGTTGGATATAATAGATAGATTTAGAAGATGGGTAGAAGCAGTACCATCAGCAGATCAGGAACAGTGATACATTTTTTTACCAGATAAGTAATACCCAGAATAAATGGAACCCTCAAAGCTAAACTGAATAAAAATCTGTGCTAGCGCAAAGCTTAATTGTGGATGCACTCACACTTGCTCTAATGAGTTACCGCACGCAAACTAACAGAAATACGCATCTAACCCAGCATGAAATGCTTACGGGTCGACCCATACCAGTGCCAGTTCTAAGAGGGCCCTATAAAGGTCCCTCATTAGAGTGATTAGAAATGGAGTTGAAAGCATAAGTGAGACAACTTCTATACATGAAGTTATTTATCTCCATGAAAAAGAGCGAGAACCTACACCAGGACCAGAGGTTCCCGGTCCGATGATCCCAGGAGATCGGGTCTACAGCCGAGTGTTCCGGAGGAAGTGTAACGAGCCAAGACGAGAGGGTCCCTACAAGGTGGTCCTAGCGACACCAACAGCCATCCAGGTGGAAGGAAGCACTACGTGGTACCATCTAAACCACTGCACCAGAAATCTGGAGGGAATCGGCACACCAGCGAGCCATGAGGAAGCTGAAAATATTGATACACCAGGCAGAAGCCAGGAAGAATCAGAGGGAGAAGAGGACCGAGAGTCAACAGGCACTGAACACCCAGAGAATCAGAGGAGGGGGGAGAGTGACATGTGCACTGTTCTTGATGGGATATCTACTCTGGCAGACTCCCCAAACACAGGCGATGATGCAGGAGAAGGAAAAACAACAGGAAATGGGTGGGATTTCCCCACCATCGACTTCTCTGCCCTCTCACGGTCCTCCTAACAGGGATCTGGTAAAAGAACAAATATGGAGGGAAGTAGAAGAAAACAACTGGTATGAATGGGCTCAATATACAGCATCTAAATTAAGACAGACAAATTGCTTACTGTGTGCGCCTTCTCCACTGAAAGAATAAGCGGTCGTACCTAATCCTTATGATTATAGGGACTGTGCTGACTTTAATCAAAACCTTTGCTGTTTGAGAAGATCATAAAGGCGTCATTGTCCAGTTGAATGTGTGTCATATTTGGGTAATCCACACTATCAGCGATACGACAACCAAACAGGCTAGGGAAAATGGTGTCAAGAATTGGATGTACAGGTGGAAGCACAGAAGTTAGAGACCCCACATGAATATTGAATAGATTATAAACAACCTTATGAATGTTTTAACAGCACAGAAGGACAGCATGAGATGGGGAAGTTTAGAGGCACATGGCACTTGACTAAATAACACCAATTGGAATGCAAACGCAACAGAAAGGACTACGTATCAAGCAGCCGGAAGTTGGGTGGGAAGAGTAATTACTCACGATAATTGTCAAAATCATACTCTAGCACGACCATTAATTGCACCATATGAAGAACAGACTGTGGTAGTGGCAGAATTCTTCTGGGTATGCGGAGGGAAAAGATGAAGGGCAACATTACCGAAGGGATGAACAGGCCTTTGTGCAAGGGTTAGGTTGATTCAACAGATAACTGTCACTGAATGGAATTCTAGTGATACTAAGCAACAAACTACAAAACATAGAGTAAGGAGCGAATATAAGTCTGACCCCAAGGTCTATTTAGATGCAATAGGACAACTTAGAGGAATCCCCAAGGAATACAAAGCAAGAAATTATGTTAAGTCAGGATTTGAATCAATATTTATCTGGATAGCATCAAAGAAAATCTAGAATGGAATAATTATATTTACTATAACCAACAAAGATTCATTAATTATACCGACTCTGCATTGACAGTTTGGGAGAACAAGTACAGGCCACAAGCAGAATGACATGGCAGAACAGGCAGGCAGGCCTTGAATTGGCTTTTAGCAGAAAAAGGTGGAGTTTGTGTTATGTTTGGAGATAAATGCTGCAACTTCACCCATAATAACACTGCCCCAGATGGTTCATTTACTAAGACAATGACCAAGATGAAAGGACTATGACAGGAAGTAAAGGACAATGATGGACATGATTCCCATGCCTGCGACTGGTTGGACTCAATCCTGGGAAAATGGGGAGCAATGTTTGCAAAAATGTCAATCATGATTGCCATAGTGGTGATGGAGAGTGGTATTCTGTTGTGTTTGACCTTTTCTGAAATCTCTCCGAACCCCAGTAAAACAGATGACTGTACAGACAGTCATTACCAACCCACCTGTGGAGGTGTGCCCTGTCCCTGGAGCTCCAGGACAATACACCAACAAAAAGGGAAAACCGTGTAATGCTAAAGGAGAACCATTGGACTGTCCATTTGGAAGTCCTGAATGCATATGGTGAGTAGCTCCAGGTGGAGGATGGGCTTGTCGTGTCTATCCGGAACAACAACAGTTGCTGGAAACTGACAGAGATGGTGATCTTCTGGACACGTACCTAGTACCCGAACTATATCAAAGATGATGAGGACCCTAACCCTGATCACAGGTTCTGACCAAATGTAGGAGTACATCTAGAGCGTAAACCATGGCCAAAAAGAGGGTTTTTGTAAGTGGTGCTCACAGGGATGCAAAGAAAGAGATTGACATCATCATCCTCTTGAACCATTGGATTGTGCAATGTGTCAAAGGGGTGATTTCCCCATTGTGTTGTGATGAAGAGTGTGTATAGTGAATATACATCTATTCAGTATGTCAATATTTGAATGACACTATAAATGATGTTAGACCTTCTGAGTATTTGCTTTGTCTAAACATGTATGTAACATAGGCTTTTTCCGGCTACAAGAGTCCACGGACCATGCCCTTAATCATCCGACAGGTTTAACACTTATGCTAAAATGGTTGTTGGAGAGGTGTTCGTGAGGGAGGGCCACATGTTTAGGTGTCATATTGAGAATGATATTATAAGGATTTGCGAGGTTGAGATGATTGTTTTTATTGTATTCTACATAAATGAGAAAACCTCTGGCAAAGCAGTGCATGCACATGCTCATACACAGTATGATAAAGGACAATTGTCTGGAGGATGGATCTTTTACTTCTTTCTAGCTATATGTGAAAGGAGACGTTTGGTCCTGATTCCCCAGTATGGTTGAGGAAGAGGAGCAATGGTTGATAAGGAGAAAGGGAGGCAGATTGTCTCCATAGCAATACATACAGAAGGTGCTTCTCCTTCTCACTTGTACTGGATCAACTTTAAAGGTTTTACTTAGTACGTCCCAAAGGGGAGGAATATATGGGTGTTTTCTGTTAGGAGAATGTGTTTCTTGTTAAAAGGCTGAACAGCAAAAAAAGGGGGTAATCAAAGGAACTATGTGTAATCTCGGATTAAGTGTTTTATTGGTATAATTCTATAATGGCCTTTAGTTATCTGTACTTAATCCTATAATAGCCCGAAGTAATATTATAGTCCGATAATGGCATGTTGCAATCTTAGAATTGCCTATAGTAATCTGTACTTATTATTTGTTGGAAATAATGTATAGGCGCACCACCAATATAATTGATCCAAGGAACTGGAGGGGAGGGGAAACCCCGCCAAGAGAAACTTAGATTTGGAAACAATGGTGGAGTAAAGCCGAGGGGAAATGGTTATTAGCATAAAGTGGAGGGACTATGAAACTTGAATAAAGCATGAATCTGTATAAAAGGAGTGGACTGAGACAAAGTCGATTTGATTTCACAGGCTCCAGTATCTGAGAGATATTATTGAACCAATATTTCCACAACAACATCACTTTCTTTTACAAGTTAACTAGTACCATGCTGATGTTGTTGCCAGCTAGTCACCATAAACTAGAGTGCCTTGCAAAAGCATTCATCCCCCTTGGCAATGCATTACAACCTGTAATTTAAATGGTTTAGTTTAGTTAATTTCTAAACATGTCAAAGAGAGTAACAAAACATTAGGTAGATGTATTTTTTTTAAATTGGCTCTGTTTTCTTCCGTCGAAGGAGAGGAGGACCAAAATGCAGCGTTGTTATCTTTATACATCTTTAATGAAGATGATAAATGAACAATATACAAAAATCGTGAAAAACCGAAACAGCCCTATCTGGTGCAAACAAACACAGAGACAGGAACAATCACCCACGAAACACTCAAAGAATATGGCTGCATAAATATGGTTCCCAATCAGAGACAACGATAAACACCTGCCTCTGATTGAGAACCACTCCAGGCAACCATAGACTTTTCTAGACAACTCCACTAACCACAATTCCATGACCTACAAAAAAAACTAGACAAAACCAACACATAATTCACCCATGTCACACCCTGGCCTGACCAAAATAATAAAGACAACACAAAATACTAAGACCAGGGCGTGACAGGCTCAAACTCCCCATCACACTGTGAACTTCATCACAGCGTCAAGGGATCAGGAAGTTAGACCTCTAACCCATCGGGAGAAATCCCAGTAATCCAGCAGACCCAATCTGGTGAGATTTGTAACGAAACAGAACAAAACAAGCAACACAACAGTACACTCCTACATGTATGACTCGATACACTCCTTCATATCACTATTCCCCCATTTTTGACACAAAACTCACAATGTGAGTAATGTGTTAAAATAACAAAACACCACTACTGGTTAAAAATAAAACAAAACACTTTCAAATAACAAAATTGAATTAGAATCACTACCCATAATAACTCCATAAAGAAAATAAATGTGTACCCATACAGTCATAGGAAAATAAACTTAAGACAGCTGTCACGAACCTCGCAGAAGATGGTGCCTCTTCCTGTTCGGGCGGTGCTCGGCGGTCGTCGTCGCCGGCCTATTAGCTGCCATCGATTCCCTTTCTGTTTGTTTTGGTTGTTGGGTAATTGGGTACACCTGTTTTGTATTAGGGTTTGTTTGTAGGGTATTTAAGGACACTAGGCCCGCTAGGTATTTGTGCGGGCTTGTTTTTTGTTACTCTGTGTTTGATGGTGTGATTTATTCGAGTCTTTATTCGCCGGACTATTTTTGTCCTGTTGTTTGGACTGGCAACTTATATATGCCCTGTGTGTTGGCGTGACTGTTTTGTTGCGCTGGTGAATTAATTTGACAAACGACAGAACTCTGCTCTCTGCGCCTGATTCCACCCACCACTCCTAGTTGATCGTAACAGAAGCCCGCACCAACAGAAATGGAGTCAGCAGGAGCAGCGACCACCCCTCTCCCCACTATGGAGGAGCGCGTCCATCACCACACATCTGTCCTCCATCGGATTGGTACCGCGATGGATCAGATGATGGAGAGGATGGAGCGATGGGAGAGGAGTGGTCTACCGACGTCTACCCCAGCTCCCCCACTGCCGACACCACCTACTCCACCTACGTCGTCCTCTGGGTCCGGCGCACTGCGTCTCTCCCCCCCGAGGGAGTACGATGGAGCGGCGGCTGGGTGCCAGGGATTTTTGCTCCAGCTAGAGCTCTACCTGGCTACCGTGCGTCCGGCTCCCTCGGGTGAGGAGAGTGTGAGCCTGGACTGGGCTAACGTGGTCTGGAACAGTCCAAACTCAGCTCGGGACAACTACCTGGAGTTCACCCGCCGTTTCCGAGCTGTGTTCGATCATCCACCAGAGGGTAAAGCGGCGGGTGCACGACTGTTCCACCTCAGACAGGAGACGAGGAGCGCGCAGGACTTTGCGTTGGAGTTTAGGACCCTCACTGCTGGTGCTGGGTGGAATGACAGGGCCCTGATGGACCATTACCGGTGTAGTCTCCGGGAGGACGTCCGCTGGGAGCTAGCTTGCAGGGACACAACTCTCTCCCTGGATGAACTAATAGACATATCTATTCGATTGGACAACCTGCTAGCTGCCCGCGGGCGTTCAGAAGGGGTCCTGTTAATTCCACCTTCCAGCTCTCCCACTCCCACTCCGATGGAGTTGGGAGGAGCTGCCTCTAGGGGGATCAGAGGGGACTCCTCCTGCTCCTATTGTGGACGGAGAGGACACACTTCGGACCGGTGTTGGAGGACTCCCTCTGGGAGTCGAGATGGTCGGCAGAACACTCCTCGGCCACCCCAGGTGAGTAAGCACCAAACTCACCCAGAGCTCCCTGTTGGTCACATGTTTTTGTAAAAAAAAAAAATCCTGCGTTTTTCCCTTCTATTCAGCATAAGGCGCTAGTCGATTCAGGCGCAGCTGGGAGTTTTATGGATCGTGGACTCGCCCGTAAATTGGGTATTCCGTTAGTGCAGATAGACCCACCTGTCCCCGTGCACTCCTTAGATAGCCGACCGTTAGGGTCAGGGCTGGTCAGGGAGGCCACGATTCCGCTGGACATGGTAACGCAGGGGAATCATAGGGAGAGGATCAGTTTCTACCTTATTGATTCACCTGGGTTTCCGGTGGTGTTGGGGGTTCCCTGGCTGGCTATTCACAATCCCCTTATTTCCTGGAAACAGGGGGCTCTTAAGGGGTGGTCAGACGAGTGTTCAGAGAGATGTATAGGAGTTTCCATCGGTGCCACGACGGTGGAGAGACCAGGTTTCCACCGTGCGCATTCCCCCAGAATATGCCGATTTGGCTATCGCTTTTAGTAGGAAGAAAGCGACCAAATTACCACCCCATCGACGGTGGGATTGCGTGATAAACCTCCAGGAGAACGCTGCACTTCCCCAGAGTCATGTGTACCCACTGTCACAGGAGGAGACGCTGGCTATGGAGACATATGTCACGGAAGCTCTGAGACAGGGGTACATTCGGCCCTCCATGTCACCCGTCTCCTCGAGTTTCTTTTTTGTGAGGAAAAAGGAGGGAGGTCTGCGTCCGTGCATTGATTATCGAGGTCTCAATTCGATCACAGTGGGTTTTAGTTATCCGCTACCTCTCATCGCTACGGCGGTGGAATCATTCCACGGAGCGCGTTTCTTCACAAAACTGGACCTCAGGAGCGCGTATAATCTGGTGCGTATTCGGGGAGGAGATGAGTGGAAAACAGCGTTTAGTACCACATCAGGCCACTATGAGTACCTCGTCATGCCGTATGGGTTGAAGAATGCTCCAGCCGTCTTCCAATCCTTTGTAGATGAGATTCTCAGGGACTTGCATGGGCAGGGTGTGGTAGTCTATATTGATGACATCTTGATCTATTCTGCCACACGCGCCGCGCATGTTTCC
This sequence comes from Oncorhynchus mykiss, assembly GCF_057628025.1. Lineage (NCBI taxonomy): Eukaryota > Metazoa > Chordata > Actinopteri > Salmoniformes > Salmonidae > Oncorhynchus > Oncorhynchus mykiss. The sequence goes on from NC_143025.1 coordinate 44,915,489, forward strand.
CTGGTGCGCAAGGTTCTTGGGCGACTGCTGGAGCATTACCCATACGTCAAGGCTGAGAAATGTGTGTTCTCCAAACCAGCCGTTTCCTTCCTGGGTTATCGCATTTCCAGCTCGGGGATGATGATGGAGTGTGACCGCGTTAACGCCGTGCGTAATTGGCCGACTCCGACCACGGTAAAGGAGGTGCAGCGGTTTTTAGGGTTTGCCAATTACTACCGGAGGTTTATCCGGGGTTTTGGCCAAGTAGCGGCGCCCATTACCTCACTGCTGAAGGGGGGCCGGTGCGTCTGCGGTGGTCAGCAGAGGCTGATGGAGCCTTCAACCAGTTGAAGGCACTGTTCACTGGGGCTCCCGTGCTGGCGCATCCGGACCCTTCGGACCCTTCGTTAGCATTCATAGTGGAGGTGGATGCGTCCGAGGCTGGGGTTGGAGCCGTGCTAGTCTCAGCACTCGGGCACGCCACCGAAGCTCCGTCCCTGCGCTTTCTTTTCTAAGAAGCTGGGTCCGGCGGAGTGGAACTATGATGTGAGGGACCGGGACTTACTAGCTATGGTAAAGGCCCTGAAGGTGTGGAGACACTGGCTAGAGGGGGCTAAACACCCTTTTCTCATCTGGACTGACCACCGTAATCTGGAGTATATTCGAGCAGCGAGGAGACTGAATCCGCGTCAGGCTAGGTGGGCCATGTTCTTTACACGTTTAAGATTTACGATCTCTTACAGACCAGGTTCCCTCAACACTAAGGCCGACGCGCTGTCCCGTCTCTATGACACCGAGGACCGGTCCATCGAACCCACTCCCATCCTTCCAGCCTCTCGGCTGGTGGCCCCAGTGGTATGGGAGGTGGACGCGGACATCGAGCGGGCATTGAGGGTTGAACCTGCGCCTACACAGTGTCCGACTGGTCGAAGTTACGTACCGCTTGGTGTCCGTGATAAGTTGATTCGGTGGGCCCACACACTACCGTCTGCGGGTCATCCGGGGATTGATAGGACAGTGCAGGGTCTTAGGGGGAAATACTGGTGGCCCACCTTAGCTAGGGATGTGAGGCTCTATGTCTCTTCCTGTTCGGTATGCGCTTACTCTGGTAAGGCTCCTAGGCACCTTCCTAGAGGGAAGTTACAGCCCCTCCCGGTTCCACAACGGCCATGGTCCCATCTCTCGGTAGATTTCCTTACTGATCTTCCCCCATCTCAGGGGAACACTACCGTTCTGGTCGTTGTGGATCGGTTCTCTAAGTCCTGCCGTCTCCTCCCATTGCCTGGTCTCTCTACGGCCCTACAGACTGCAGAGGCTCTATTTACCCACGTCTTCCGGCACTATGGGGTTCCAGAGGATATTGTCTCCGATCGGGGTCCCCAGTTCACGTCCCGGGTTTGGAAGGCGTTTATGGAGCGTCTGGGGATCTCGGTCAGCCTTACCTCTGGTTATCACCCCGAAAGTAATGGGCAGGTGGAGAGAGTAAACCAGGAAGTGGGTAGGTTTCTGAGGTCGTATTGCCAGGACCGGCCAGGAGAATGGGCGAGGTACGTCCCGTGGGCAGAGTTGGCCCAGAACTCTCTTCGGCATTCGTCCACGAACATGTCGCCATTCGAATGCGTCCTGGCTCCGTGGCATCAGAGTCAGACCGAGGCTCCTGCGGTGGAGGAGTGGGTACAGCGCTCTAGAGAGACCTGGTGGGCAGTCCAGGATTCTCTCAGGCAGGCCAGTGAGCGGCAGAAGAGAGATGCTGACCGCCACCACAGTGAGGCCCCGGTGTTCGCACCAGGGGACAGGGTCTGGCTCTCGACCCGAAACCTGCCCCTCCGCCTGCCCTGCCGGAAGCTGGGGCCGCAGTGTGTGGGGCCATTTAAAGTCCTGAGGAGGATAAACGAGGTGTGTTATAGATTGCAACTTCCCTCTTATTATCGTATTAACCCCTCGTTTCATGTGTCTCTCCTCAGGCCGGTGGTAGCTGGTCCCCTACAAGACGGTGAGGTACCGGAGGTCCCTCCACCCCCTCTGGACATCGAGGGGTCCCCGGCGTACACAGTACGAGCTATTCTGGACTCGAGACGCCGGGTGAGGGGCCTGCAGTACCTCGTGGACTGGGAGGGGTACGGTCCGGAGGAGAGGTGCTGGGTACCGGGGAGGGACATTTTAGATCCTTCCCTCTTGAGGGATTTCCACCGCCTCCACCCGGATCGCCCTGCGCCTCGTCCTCCGGGTCGTCCTCGAGGCCGGGGTCGGCGCGCTGCGGGAGCCGCGCGTCAGGGGGGGGGTACTGTCACGAACCTCGCCGAAGATGGTGCCTCTTCCTGTTCGGGCGGTGCTCGGCGGTCGTCGTCGCCGGCCTATTAGCTGCCATCGATTCCCTTTCTGTTTGTTTTGGTTATTGGGTAATTGGGTACACCTGTTTTGTATTAGGGTTTGTTTGTAGGGTATTTAAGGACACTAGGCCCGCTAGGTATTTGTGCGGGCTTGTTTTTTGTTACTCTGTGTTTGATGGTGTGATTTATTCGAGTCTTTATTCGCCGGACTGTTTTTGTCCTGTTGTTTGGACTGGCAACTTATATACGCCCTGTGTGTTGGCGTGACTGTTTTGCTGCGCTGGTGAATACATTTGACAAACGACAGAACTCTGCTCTCTGCGCCTGATTCCACCCACCACTCCTAGTTGATCGTAACAACAGCCTACCCTTATTCAAAGGCAATGCCCTCTCCTTCTTCCCGTTGATCTGAATCACAGATAGGGCTATGAACCATAAACTTCATCATAATTATTAGTATTACTAACTAGCCTTCAAATCAGTATTACAAATTACCTTAAAATTCATTGTCCTAATGGCTTTCCAGACGAATATTTCATACATTTTGTATCCCATGTTCACATTTATTTCTTATAAAAATGTAAATGTGTTCAATTAAAACTCTGAAAATAAAAATCATCAGAAAATTCCATGTATGTGCCCCTTTAAGATACCTCGGCACTAACCCGTGAAAACCCACAAAGGAAATAGTCCACTCAATAAGTCAAACACATATTAACACCACTAACAAATATTCATAGCATTTGTGTTGTGAGTGGGTATTTTCAAACCATATAGCAAAAACAACAAAAATAACCAGGCCAGTTCTCTTTACTGCGTCCCTTACAGCCTGATATAGCCCAGCGAGCACGACTCACTTTCACCAGCAGACTAAAAACATGGCATTAGTAGTCTATCCAAAAACCACCAATAACTAATAACATATGTCCATTCAAATTATTAAAAGCCAATGTCTTAATTTCAGTCTACCCAAACACTATTACTCTATATTATTAATAACAACCTCTTTCACACTTATTAAACATCCATGACTTTGCAATTAACATGTAATGCCCAAATAAAATCCATCCGTCAATTCATAAAGGGAAAAAAAGACATCTAATAGTTCACAATGATAGAGCCTCTTTCTGTCCACAACATCAATCCATTGCTGTTGTAGCCTTGTTATCATGCAATAATTAATACCCATACTTAGTTACCAACTATGATCATTGTCACAGATCCATAGCAATTTCCCATCTGCTATTATTAAAATTAATTAGATTTAGTAACTGTCCATTCTGATTTGGTAATAAAACAAACACTTGCAAATTGTTACAAACATATATTCAATGCATATCTATGTCATTATTATTTGATTCAGTGATTTAAATTACGACATCATTCCTCTGAGCCTATTATATCAGGCGATTAAAGAGTCATTCAAAATCGAACTAAGCAAGCTGTAAAATTGTCCAGTTTATATCTTCAAACAAAACACTGGCTGCTATAACTTTCTAAAGAAAAAACACATCCATTAACTCAAAACCATATCTTGCGCCTTGTAATAAAAGCAAATGATATTTTCTCGTGCAACATATTTAAATTAATTTACTGCATCACATTAGCTCTGCAAAGATAATTAGCTTAATGGAAACCCTAATTTGGCGTTGTATGACCTATAAGTTACGTCAAGATTCCATCTTAATTCACTGTAACTGTAAGGGAAAAGCATCTATTCAATAAATATAGCAACTCATCTCTTACTGCAAAAAAATACATTTTCAGGCCTTAAGGGCAGTTTTCTCTAGTTGTATTATGCGGACGGAGAAAATCCCATAAGCATTTAAAAACAGTCATATAATGCTTTCATAACCTTATCTCTTATCAAACAATCCATAAAGGGGACCAACGCAGAATGTACATCTACATCTGGGTGAGCAAGTTAGTATATTATTCATAATTTTGTTCCATCATTCTTCATCAAATCTCTAGTAATCGATTATACACACAAACAATTCATCATTATTTAAATATTTTTTTCAAGATTTTTTTCTCGTATCTCCACAGAATCAATATATAACGTAGAAATCTTAGGTAGTCACATTAATGAACCACTCCATGTGCATTTTCCAATGATTCTCCATCCATACTACTCCCAGCAAAACCCAAAATGTTAGTTTCCCGGGACGCTGCCCGGCGGACCATAGGAATAATGCTCCACCCGTATCCTCAACGGTTCTCTAGACTTACAGAAATTACAGACTTGTCGCTACTGTCTAAAATAACATGGCACGCTCAATACCACCCTGTGATATTCTATGATGGGCAGTAATGGACGGAACCACAAGATAACGGCATAAATCAAAACGTATTATTCACATTTAAATCAGTTTATTATACAAATTCAAATCTCTTATAACGCAATTTTATATATGTTATTATCCAAACTTCAGATCAACATTTATTTCTACACTCACACAACTCTCATATCACATTCACAACTCTCATATCACAAACCTGACGTGTTTCCATTAGTCACAAGGGATCCCACAGCCACAAATATCGTAAAAATTTATGAAAACAAAAATGTGCTTTTTGGTGTTAATTTAAGGTTATGGTTAGGCAGTGAAGGAAAAGTACTCAATGGTCATGTTTGAGTAAAAGTAAAGGTACCCCAAGTAAAAGTTACCCAGTAAAATATTACTTGAGTAAAAATAATTTGGTTTTAAATATACTTAAGTATCCAAAGTAAATGGAATTGCTTAAATGTACTTAATTAATCTTGATACTACCCATCCCGGGTCCGGTAGCGTAATCATCAACTGACACTAATTAGCATAACGCAACGGACATAAATATTACTAGAAAATGTTCATATTCATGAAATCACAAGTGAAATATATTGAAACAAAGCTTAGCCTTTTGTTAATAACCCTGCCATCTCAGATTTTGAAAATATGCTTTACAGCCAAAGCAAGACAAGCATTTGTGTAAGTTTATCGATAGCCTAGCATAGCATTATGACTAGCTAGCAGCAGGCAACCTGGTCACGAAAATCAGAAAAGCAATCAAATTAAATCGTTTACCTTTGATGAGCTTCGGATGTTTTCACTCACGAGACTCCCAGTTAGATAGCAAATATTCATTTTTTCCCAAAATATTATTTTTGTAGGCGAAATAGCTCCGTTTGTTCTTCATGTTTGGCTGAGAAATCGACCGGAAATTGCAGGTCACTACAACTCCGAAAAATATTCCAAATTAGCTCCATAATATCAACAGAAACATGGAAAACGTTGTTTATAATCAACCCTTAAGGTGTTTTTCAAATATCTATTCAATAATATATCAACCGGGACTGGTAGCTTCTTAGTAGGATAGAGAGAAACAATGGCCGCATTTGTCCTTTGCGCACAAAACACTCTGAGAGACTTCAGCTGACCACTGACGCAATGTTGACGTTCAGGCTCGTTTTTCAAAATAAAAGCCTGAAACTATGTATTGTGACACTAGACACATTAGGGAAGCCATAGAAAAAGGAATCTGGTTGATATCTCATTCACTGCTCAATAGGGACGCATAGGAACACAGAGCTTTCTCAATAAGAGTCCCTTCCTGATTGGATATTTCTCAGGCTTTCGCCTGCAATCAGTTATGTTATACTCACAGACAATATTTTTACAGTTTTGGAAACTTTAGAGTGTTTTCTATCCTAAACTGTCAATTATATGCATATTCTAGCATCTTGTCCTGACAAAATAGCCGTTTACTTTGGGGATGTTATTTTTCCAAAAATGAAAATAGTGCCCCCTAGATCAAAAGTAAAAGTACAAACCATTTCAAATTCCTTATATTAAGGAAGAATTTTATATTTTTATGTTTAATTGACGGATAGCCAGGGGGACACTCCAACACTCAGACATAATTTACAAACTAAGCATTTGTGTTTAGTGAGTCCACCAGATCAGAGGCAGTAGGGATGACCAGGGATGCTCTCTTGATGTGTGTGTGAACTGGCCAATTTTCCTGTCAAAATGTAGCAAATACTTTGGCAGTCAAGGAAAATGTATAGAGTAAAAAGTACATTATTTTCTTTCGGAATGTAGTGAAGTAAAAGTAAAATTTGGCAAAAATATAAATAGTAAAGTACAGATACCACAAAAAACTATTTAAGTAGTACTTTAATGTATTTTTACTGAAGTACTTTACACCACTGTGGTTAGGCATCAAGTTAGCAGTGTGGTTAAGGTTAGGTTTAAAATAAAATTTTAAGAAGAGAAACTGTAGAATTCAGTGGAGGTTTCTGAGGGGAGTACGGCTCATAATAATGGCTGGAATGGAGTCAATGGAATGATATCAACCACATGGAAATCACATGTTTGATACCATTCCAATGACTCTATTTGAGCCGTTATTATGAGCCGTCCTCCCCTGAGCGGCCACCACCGGTATAAATATGCAGGGTTAATTACTTTGTGGATGTGGTAACTAGTGACGATCCACTCCCCACTAAATTGGCAACACTGGCTGGCAGTAATGCACCATAACGTTGGATGCCAATCGCCGATAAACCTCACAGAAGAAGACACCACGTTACGTGTTGACGTTTCCTATCTGGTTGTGTGTTCCACTCCTGTCTTTGGTTCTACCAAATATATTTATAAATAACCCAAGATTGTTAATCTGTGTCGTTTACAGTGGGAGAAAATGGAAGCATAGTGGGCAGAAAAAGCTAAGAAGTGGGCAAAGCCAAGCACACACTAGCGAGATCTTATTGGCACGTTGTAGCATTCCTTGCATATTTCCGCTAGGGAACGCCTCTACTGTGAAGTCTGGGTGTGCACAAACTCAATTCGACTTTGCACTCCTATACAATGCAATTAAAAAAACAAATACTTTGGCAAAGCATCAAGTCTATAAAACTTAGTGCACTGTGTTCGTCAATTCTTTAGTTTTGGGAATAGAAAAATGTATTACGATCAGATGTTTACTCGATGACAAAATTAGCAGAATGTCGGCCGAATTTCAACTAGTTCCATCTTCTCCCACTGGACTGGACTTCCTCTCACTAGCATATTTGGTGCTGAGAAAATGGATACTTCATCTTTATAGCCCTAGTGACGTGTCTGGGTTATCCCTTCTCTCTGTGGTTTTAATGTTGTTAGCATTGGAGCCATCATTGTTAGCAAGAACAATTTACATTTCTCCATTTCATCTTTGAAACACGATGTCTATTAAATTAAATGCATTCGTCGCTACGTTGATGTAAGTGAATATAGACCAGCATTATAAGGTAAGAATGGTGAAATCAAGAATCGACTGAATACTTTTTCCAGTTAACTATCGTTTGTTAGCTAGCTAACGTTAGCCCATGATCATGACTCTCAGTTCCATTACATTACACATAAGTCATTGGACGAAGGCGTCTTCTCCACTTCCTGCCTGAATGATGTGCCCAAAGTAAACTGCCAGTAGCTCAGACCATAAAGCCAGGACATGCATAGAATTGATAACATTGGAAAGAAAACACTTCAAAGGTTGTAGAAATGTAAAAATAATGTCGGAGAATATAACACAATAGATATGGTAGGATAAAATCCGAAGAAAAACCAACCAGAATTTATTTGAAAGACCATCCTGTTAGAAAGGCAAGAGAAAGGTCATATTGAAAATTAGCTCCCTGGATGCAATTCCTATGCCTTCCACAGGGTGTCAGCAGTCTATGTTCAAGGTTTGAGGCTTGTAACTTCAAAAACTAATAAAAAATAAGTTTTAGTAGAGGGACACCGTCTTGACATTTCGCACCTGCTAAAATCGGTTTCCTATTGAACATGCTTCTTTCCGAAATAAATATTATAGTTTGATTACATTTTAGGGTATCTGAGGCTTAATTAGAAACATATTTTGACTTGTTGAAAAAAGGTTTAGGGGTAGATTTTCGGATTCGTTTCTCTGCAAGTTGAACGAGTGGATTACTTATATCGATGGCGCCAACTAAACAGACCTTTTGGGATATAAAGAAGGATTTAATCTAACAAAACGACACTACATGTTATAGCTGGGACCCTTTGGATGACAAATCAGAGGAATATTTTCAAGAAGTAAGTGAATATTTTATCATTGTGTGTGAATATATGAAACCTGTGCCGGTGGAAAAATATTTTGATGTGGGGTGCCGTCCTCAAACAATCATATGGCATGTTTTCGCTGTAATAGCTACTGTAAATCGGGCAGAGCAGTTATATTAACAGGAAGTTAAGCTTTCAGCCAATATAAGACCCTTATATGTACATAAATGTTTAAAATCCATAATATTTATGATTATTTATTTGAATTGCGCGCCCTCCAGTTTCACCGGAAGTGAACCCCGGGACCCCTAGCCCTATTTACACAACAAGTAGCAGCAGTGCACAATATGGAGGGGGGGGGGGTGGCAGGAAGTTTGGCTCCAGTGATATACTGGGCGGTACTCAATACCCTCTGTAGCACCTTACTGTCAGATGTCCATACCAGGCGGTGATGCAACCGGTCAGGATGCTCACGATGGTGCAGCTGTAGAACCTTTTGAGGATCTGGGGACCCATGCTAAATCTTTTCAGTCTCCTGAGGGGGGAAAATGTTTTGTTGTGCCCTATTCACGACTGTCTTGGTATGTTTGGACTAGAGGTCGACCGATTAATCGGAATGGCCAATTAATTAGGGCCGATTTCAAGTTTTCATAACAATCGGAAATCTGTATTTTTTTTCATACCTTTATTTAATTAGGCAAGTCAGTTAAGAACACATTCTTATTTTCAATGACGGCCTAGGACGGACTAGTTAACTGCCTTGTTCAGGGGCAGAACGACAGATTTTCACCTTGTCAGCTCGGGGATCCAATCTTGCAACCTTACAGTTAACTAGTCCAACGCAATAACGACCTGCCTCTCTCTCTTTGCACTCCACAAGGAAGTAACAAGGAAGCCTGTTACGCGAATGCAGTAAGCCAAGGTAAGTTGCTAGCTAGCATTAAACTTATCTTATAAAAACTATCAATCATAATCACTAGTTAACTACTCATGGTTGATGATATTACTAGATATGATCTAGCATGTCCTGTGTTGCATATAATCTGACTGAGTATACAAGCATACAAGTATCTAAGTATCTGACTGAGCGGTGGTAGGCAGAAGCAGGCGTGTAAACATTCATTCAAACAGCTCTTTCGGGCGTTTTGCCAGCAGCTCATCGTTGTGCGTCAAGCATTGCGCTGTTCATGATTTCAGACTATCAACTCCCGAGATGAGGCTGGTGTAACCGAAGTGAAATGGCTAGCTAGTTAGCACCCGCTAATAGCGTTTCAAACGTCACTCGCTCTGAGCCTTCTAGTAGTTGTTCCCCTTGCTCTGCATGGGTAACGCTGCTTTGATGGTGGCTGTTGTCGTTGTGTTGCTGGTTCGAGCCCAGGGAGGAGCGAGGAGAGGGACGGAAGCTATACTGTTACACTGGCAATACTAAAGTGCCTATAAGAACATCCAATAGTCAAAGGTTAATGAAATACAAATGGTAAAGAGAGAAATAGTCCTATAATTCCTATAATAACTACAACCTAAAACTTCTTACCTGGGAATATTGAAGACTCGTGTTAAAAGGAACCACCAGCTTTCATATGTTCTCATGTTCTGAGCAAGGAACTGAAACGTTAGCACTTTTACTTTCTTCTCCAACACTTTGTTTTTGCATTATTTAAACCGAATTGAACATGTTTCATTATTTACTTGAGGCTAAATTGATTTTATTGATGTATTATATGAAGTTAAAATAAGTGTTCATTCAGTATTGTTGTTATTGTCATTATTACAAATACATTTTTAAAAATCGTCCGATTAATCGGTATTGGCTTTTTTGGCCCTCCTATAATCGGTATCGGTATCGGCATTGAAAAAATCATAATCGGTCGACCTCTAGTTTGGACCATGACACTTGACAGTTGGTCCGCGCATGCTTTGAGTACACGTCCTGATAATCCATCTGGCCCAGCGGCTTTGTGAATGTTGACCTGTTTAAAGGTTTTGTTCACATCGGCTACCGAGAGCATTATCACACAGTCATCCAATACAGCTGGTGCTCTCATGCATGCTTCAGTGTTGCTTGCCTCGAAGCAAGCATAGAAGGAATTTAGCTCATCTGGTATGCTTGCGTCACTGGGAAGCTCGCGTCTGGGTTTCCCTTTGTAGTCCGTAATAGTATTCAAGCCCTGCCACATCCGATGAGCGTCAGAGCTGGTGTAGTACGATTCAGTCTTAATCCTGTATTGACGCTTTGCTTGTTTGATGGTTCGTCTGAGGGCATAGCAGGATTTCTTATAAGCGTCTGGATTAGTCTCCCGCTCCTTGAATGCGGCAGTTCTAGCCTTTAGCTCCATCCGGATGTTGCCTGTAATCCATGGCTTCTGGTTGGGATATGTACGTACGGTCACTGTGGGAATGACGTCGTTGTTGCACTTAATGATGAAGCTGATGACTGAGGTGGTGTACTCCTCAACGCCATTGGATGAATCCCGGAACATATTCCAGTCTGTGCTAGCAAAACAGTCATGTAGTCTAGCATCCGAGTCATCTGACCACTTCCATATTGACCAAGTCACTGGTACTTCCTGCTTTAGTTTTTGCTTGTAAGTGGTAATCAGGAGGATATAATTATGGTCAAATTTGTCAAATGGAGGGCGGTGGAGAGCTTTGTATGCATCTCTGTGTGTGGAGTAAAGGTGGTCTAGGATTTTTTCTTCCACTGGTTGTACATGTGACATGCTGGTAGAAATGAGGTAAAACTGATTTAAATGTTCCTGCATTAAAGTCCCCAGCCACTAAAGAGTGCCGCTTATGGCCTTATATAGTTGGTTGAGAGCGAGTGCAAGCTTCGTTCTGTGGTGGTAAATAGACGGCTACAAATAATATAGATGAGAAGTCTCCTGGTAGATAGTGTGGTCTAACAGCTTATCATAAGGTACTCTACATCAGGTGAGCAATACCTCGAGACTTCTTTAATATTAGACATTGCGCAACATGCTAGAAACATGATGTCATGTTGCTAGCTAAACGGTTAGCATAACAGGCTAATTAATTCCTACCTTGCTTGCCATGGCTTTAGCTAACCAAGCAAAACAGACGACAGGTTTGGTATGATGTAGTTAGCTAGCTAGCTTTCAATATGACCTGACCAGCTAAAATTCCTGCTAGCTATCTAGTTTAAACTCTGATTAGCATTCGAGGGCTGACTGTTCTCATAAAGGTTTGTGTAGTACAAAAATTAATGAAGGATCCAACTATGTTTGTATGTAATTAATATCATATCTGACTACTCCAGTACTGCTTGTCCATGTGCTAGCTAATAGCAACAAACCCAGGCGGGCTGTCTAAATGTTGTGTCAACATCCAACAGAGATCAGCTTGATGGTTGCATAGTAACGGTGTCTCCAGCCAGAATTCTAATCGAGCTGGCACCAGTTGTGAAACTGGGCTGATCTGTCCCAGGTTTCCCTTGACCTAGCTCAAATTTGAGAATTCCATTTGAGCCAGCTTGAATTTGGCTCTAATTTTAAGTGCCAGTGGAAACTGAGCTTTATTGTCCCCAGCACAACGTACACCTGTGAAATGATCATGCTGTTTAATCAGCTTCTTGATATACCACACCTGTCAGGTGGATGGATTATCTTGACAAATGAGAAATGCTCACCAACAGGGATGTAAACAGATGTGAACAAAATCTGAGATATGCTTTTTATGCATATGGAACATTTCTGGGATCTTTTATTTCAGTTCCTGAAACATGGGACCAACACTTTACATGTTGTGTTTATTTTTGTTCAGTGTAATTAGCATAGGTAGTCCATTGTCTTCTGTAAACCAATGATGTAACATGTAGGCTGTTCACCCATAAAATTATTGATTCATTCAAGGTTTATACCAATAGAAAATTGTCAGAAAAACAGTAACCCAAAGCACGTCTTCACCATATGATTAACGTTAGATGATTTACTGAGAATTTAGCATGTTTAGAGTGAATGGAATGTGACAGGCATGATCAAAAAGTGGTGAACTGTGGCGCAGCTCTGCGGCAGAACGTCAACTGACAAGCAAATCCTGTTTTTTTCTACATTCTACAGCAGTGAGTGAACACCCTAACATGTGAATATGGCTGCGCGAGAACCCTATAAAAAGTGTATCAATTTAACCTTTTTTTATGATTATTATTTCTCTGTTATGAAAGATAACTTCCTAAACATTATACTTCCTAAACCGTACCGCAAGCGATACATAGTAATGTTCAGACCAAGCTTCAGAGATCTTAAGGGCTTGTAAGTAAGCATTTCACAGTAAGGTCTACACTTGTTGTATTCGGCGCATGTGACAAAAAAGTTTGACTTGATTTGGAATTTCTGGAGGCAATAGAAATGCAATTTGAGCTAGCCCATCAAGACCAGCCCAACCTGGGTTGACTTCAAAGAGTCAATGGAAACAGGACTTAAAAGGCCACTCCAAAACATAAAGTTTTGTCACACAACACAATGACACAGCTGTCTCAAGTTTTGAGAGACCGTGCAATTGGCATGCTGACTGCAGGAATGTCCACCAGAGCTGTTGCCAGAGAATTTTATGTTCATTTCTCTACCATAAGCCACCTCCAAAGTTGTTTTAGAGAATTTGGCAGTACGTCCAACTGGCCTTATAACCACAGACCATATGTAACCACGCCAGCCAAGGACCTTCACATCCAGCTTCTTCACCTGTGTGATTGTTTGAGACCGGCCACCCGATGAAACAGTTTTTTTTATAAATGAAGAATGGTGTTGTGTGGTTGAGAGGTTTGCTGATGCCAACATTGTGAACAGAGTACCCCATGGTGGCGGTGGGGTTATGGTATGGGCAAGCCTAAGCTACGGACATAAACACAAATGCATTTTATCGATGGCAATTTAAATGCACAGAGATACCGTGGCGAGATCCTGAGGCCCATTGTCGTGCCATTCATCCGCCGTCATCACCTCATGTTTCAGCATGATAATGCACGGCCCCATGTCGCAAGGATCTGTACACAATTTCTGGAAGCTGAACATTTCTGCTTACTCACCAGACATCACCCATTGAGCATGGATGGGATGCTCTGTATCGATGTGTGCGACAGTGTGTTCCAGTTCCCACCAACATCCAGCAACTTCGCACAGCCATTAAAGAGGAGTGGGGCACATTCCACAGGCCACAATCAACAGCCTGATCAACTCTATGCGAAGTAGATGTGTCACGCTGCATGAGGCAAATGGTGGTCACACCAGATACTGACTGGTTTTCTGATCCATGCCCCTACCTTTTTTAAAGGTACACTATATATACAAAAGTATGTGGACACCCCTCCAAATTAGTGGATATAACTATTTCAACCACATCCATTGCTGACAGGTGTATACAATCAAGCACACAGCCATACAATCTCCATAGACAAACATTGTCAGTAGAATGGCCTTTTCTGAAGAGCTCAGTGACTTTCAACATGGTACTGTAATAGGATGCCACGTTTCCAACAAGTCAGTTTGTCAAATGTCTGTCCTGCTAGAGCTGCCCCGGTCAACAGTAAGTGCTGTTATTGTGAAGTGGAAACTTGTAGGAGGAACAACGGCTCGAAGTGGTAGGGCAACATAAGCTCACAGAATGAGGCAGCCGAGTGCTGAAGCGCGTAGCACATTAAAATCCTTGGTCTTTGGTTGCAACATTCACTACAGAGTTCCAAACTGCCTCTGGAAGCAATGTCAGCACAAGAACTGTTCGTCGGGAGCTTCATGAAATAGGTTTCCATGGCCGAGCATCTGCACACAATCCTAAGATTACTAATGCCAAGTGTCGGCTGGAGTGGTGTAAAGCTCACCGCCATTGGACTCTGGAGCAGTGGAAATGTGTTTTCTGGAGTGATGAGACTTCACCACCTGTCAGTCCGACGGACGAATCTGGGTTCGGCGGATGCCAGGAGAACGCTACCTGCCCGCCCCAATGCATAGTGACAACTGTAAAGTTTGGTGGAGGAGGAATAATGGTCTGGGGCTGTTGTTCATGGTTCGGGCTAGGCCCCTTAGTTCCAGTGAAGGGAAATCTTAATCCTACAGCATACAATGACATTCTAGAGAATTCTGTGCTTACAACTTTGTAGTAACAGTTTGGGGGAAGGCCCTTTCCTCTTTCAGCATAACAATGCATCTGTTAGCAATTTATGTTATTCTTTAATAACACAAAGCCCAAAGCAAATCAGGGGGTGGAAAATAGGTATATTCAAAGAGGATAAATCATAGATGTTATGCTGAGAGGTAGATGGTCTTTCCTTCCCTGTCCTCAGTGATTCTCTCCACAGAACAAAGAACAGGATGTCCTTTATAACCCAGCCCTAGCCTGTGGTTGACCAATTACAATTCCTTGCAATAAAACTGGGCCAATGGCCTAAATAACAAGTATCCTATTTCAGGCTCACTGTATAGACAAATTCCTCCCATACCTCTAACCCATTGCTCAATAATCCCCTATGACAGAAAAAACTATATTTACATTGATCAATAGTACTCTTGACTTTGTCCTCTTGACCTCTCATTTTTTTATTTCCCCTTTATTTAACCAGGTAAGCTAGTTGAGAACAAGTTCTTATTTGCAACTGTGACCTGGCCAAGATAAAGCATAGCAGTTCGACACATACAACAACACAGAGTTACACATGGAATGAACAAAACATACAGTCAATAATACAGTAGAAAAAAGAAAACAAAGTCTATATACATACAGTGAGTGCAAATTAGGTCAAATAAGGGAGTTAAGGCAATAAATAGGCCATGGTGGCAAAGTAATTACAATTTGGCAATTAAACACTGGAATGGTAGATGTGCAAAAGATGGATGTGCAAGTAGAGATACTGTGGTGCAAAAGGAGAAAAATAAATAAATACAGTATGGGGATGAGGTAGATAGATGGGCTGTATACAGATGGGCTATGAACAGGTGCAGTGATCTGTGAGCTGCTCTGACAGCTGGTTCTTAAAGCTAGTGAGGGAGATGGGAATCTCCAGCTTCAGTGATTTTTGCAGTTCGTTCCAGTCAGTGGCAGCAGAGAACTGGAAGGAAAGGCAACCAAAGGAGGAATTGGCTTTGGGGGTGACCAGTGAGATATACCTGCTGAAGCACGTGCTACGAGTGGGTGCTGCTATGGTGACCAGCAAGCTGAGATAGGGCGGGGCTTTACCTAGCAGACTTGTAGATAACCTGTAACCAGTGGGTTTGGCGACGAGTATGAAGCGAGGGCCAGCCAACGAGAGCGTATAGGTCGCAGTGGTGAGTAGTGTATGGGGCTTTGGTGTCAAAACGGATGGCACTGTGATAGACTACATCCAGTTTGCTGAGTAGAGTGTTGGAGGCTATTTTATAGATGACATCGTCGAAGTCAAGGATCGGTAGGATGGTCAGTTTTACGAGGGTATGTTTGGCAGCATGAGTGAAGGAAGCTTTGTTGTGAAATAGGAAGCCGATTCTAGATTTAATTGATTGGAGATGCTTAATGTGAGTCTGGAAGGAGAGTTTACAGTCTAGCCAGACACCTAGGTATTTGTAGTTATCCACGTATTCTAAGTCAGAACCGTCCAGAGTAGTGATGCTGGATGGGCGGGCAGGTGCGGGCAATGATCGGTTGAATAGCATGCATTTAGTATTATTTGCGTTTAAGAGCAGTTGGAGGCCACGGAAGGAGAGTTGTATGGCATTGAAGCTCATCTGGAGGTTAGTTAACAAAGTGTTCAAAGAAGGGCCAGAAGTATACAGAATGGTGTCGTCTGCGTAGAGGCGGATTAGAGAATCACCAGCAGCAAGAGCGACATCATTGATGTATACAGAGAAGAGAGTCGGCCCGAGAATTTAACCCTGTGGCACCCCCATAGAGACTGCCAGAGGTCCGGACAACAGGCCCTCCAATTTGACACACTGAGCTCTATCAGAGAAGTAGCTGGTGAACCAGGCGAGGCAATCATTTGAGAAACCAAGGCTGTTGAGTCTGCCAATGAGAATGTGGTGATTGACAGAGTCGAAAGCCTTGGCCAGGTCGATGAATACAGCTGCACACTAATGTCTCTTATCGATGGCGGTTATGATATCGTTAAGGACCTTGAGCATGGCTGAGGTGCAGCCATGACCAGCTCGGAAACCACATTGCGTAGTGGAGAAGGTACGATGTGATTCAAAATGGTCAGTAATCTGTTTTTTAACTTGGCTTTCGAAGACCTTAGAGATGCAGGGTAGGATAGATATAGGTCTGTAGCAGTTTGGGTCTAGAGTGTCTCCCCCTTTGAAGAGGGGGATGACCGCGGCAGCATTCCAATCTTTGGGAATCTCAGACGACACGAACGAGAGGTTGAACAGGCTACTAATAGGGGTTGCAACAATTTTGGCAGATCATTTTAGAAAGAGAGGGTCCAGATTGTCTAGCCGGCTGATTTGTAGGGGTCCAGATTTTGCAGCTCTTTCAGAACATCAGCTATCTGGATATGGGTGAAGGAGAAATGGTGGGTGCGCGGGCGGTTTGCTGTGGGTGTGCCGGGCAGTTGACCGGGGTAGTGGTAGCCAGGTGGAAAGCATGGCCAGCCGTAGAGAAATGCTTATTGAAATTCTCAATTATAGTGGATTTGTCGGTTGTAACAGTGTTTCCAAGCCTCAGAGCAGTGGGTAGCTGGGAGGAGGTGCTCTTATTCTCCATGGATTTTACAGTGTCCCAGAACTTTGAGTTTGTACTGCAGGATGCACATTTGTTTAAAAAAAGCTAGCCTTAGCTTTCCTAACTGCCTCATACTCTGCGTTGAGTATTAATCTTCAAAATATTCTTACTCCCCCCAAGACCAGATTAAAAATAAATATATTAAGTATATTTTTAGAAAACAATTTAGAAAACACGAAAAAATTGACAGTATAAAAAACATTAGCAGTAAGCATAAAATCATTCACATTAAACACCTTGCATTTCTATAAAACACAAAGGGCATATTGTACTTCCTGTTACAATAAGAAATAGATTTCAAAAAACGTTAGAGAAAATAAATATTAACAGGTGTGATAATGATGTCCCTTACAATTCCTACCAAATCCTGTATTAGGAGGAAACTCACAAAAAAATTGTGTCTACTAGACAATAATATTCAATCATCCTATTGGCAAGGTCTTCATTCACCAAGTCCTTTAAAAGCGACCAGCTCTTCCACACTGGTATCAGTCCCACATAGATAATTTCTAACAGTTATGTTCTGACAGTCTGCCGATAGTGATGAATTTTTCTTCCGTTCTTGGGTCAAGGGAAATTGCTTCAGCTTCAGACTGTAGATTCTCATAACCTGCAACGAAGAAAACAAAAAAGTGAAAGTAACATGTCCTGATTTCAAGAGAAATTGATATTTCACAAATATTTCCCTAAGTAAGCATGTCCAGATTTTCAGGAAAACTGACATTTCACCTAGATATCCCTAATATGATGACTGTGGTGTACAACATAGAATCTTATCAGGTTCTGACCATCTTACTATGCTTCTTCACCCGAGACTGGCCCCCGATTTCTAATCAATCAGTTCTTTATTCTCCAGGCTCCGCTTTGTCATCAAAATGGACAACCTTGCAATGAGTGACATGTATCCATTATGATTTTCCCTGGACCTTTATTGCCGACCTCATTATGAGCAAAACTTTATAAGGACCTTCACATTTTGGCCCTAATGTCTCTGTTAAAATATTTTTACCATCACCCACTGTCCTGGTACTACATCATGTCCCCCCTCGGGACTTATTCCCCACGCCTCTTTTACTGGCCTCTCTGCTTCCCCTACTGCATTAGAGAGTTGTATGCAATAGTTAAGCATTATGTCACTCATAAAGTGAATGTCTGCTTTTCTCAAATGTAACGTGTCTGTCACTATCACATTGTCCATTGCAGTAACTGCCCATTGCAGTAACTGCCCAGCCTGCTTTCCTCACACCCCCCCCCCCTCCACAATGCTTGAACCGTCTGTGAATAAGATAAACTCAGGGTTTTCCAACGGATGACGCTTAATAAACCAATCAGAGAGCTGATCCAAAACCAACTCACACCAGTCATGTTCAAGTAATGTGGAATCTGGAGGAAGCATCAGAGTAGCTGGATTACATGATGTGCCACATTGTATGATGTTAGGAGCCTCCACTACTTTAGTAGCGGCCATAGCTTTCTTGCTAATGGGATGTTGTTTTGTGCAAGGTGGAGCAACACCTGTCAAACACACTGGTTCCATATCCAAAGTTGCACACTCATTTTTTGTCGTAGTCCAAAAAGGATGGTTCTGAACTGTAGATCCCTGCAGTTGTGTAATTTGCCACATCACCATTCCTTCAGAAATGTTCAACATAGAGTCAAGTTGCATAATAACATCAAGTTCTAAAATAGGTTGTTCAAATGAGCCTATCCACACTCCTGCATCAATCTTCATTGGACCAATAGAAATTGATAATGGTTTGGTCTGTTTCACATATATCTCCCCCCCCCAGATATGTTTTGCATAAGATATGGGCAATACAGTGACTTCAGCACCCATATTTCCAAAATAATAGTTGTTAACCATCATGTTCACATATATTCCATCCAATTTCATATGTACACCAGCTGAGATGGGACGTAAAAGAGGAGTTCTATTACTTTCCCTCCACAGCATCCAGCAAACTCTGCTGCTGAGCCGGAGAGAACATTCTGCATCAGCATTGTTTCGTTGGGGCTGGTCTCCCGTTTAAATTTCCCTTAGACAGACCCTGCTTCTCCTGGCCATTCCTCATACGAACACGTTTTCTTATCCAACATTCTCATTGCCATTGACCAGAAATCCCGCAATAATGACATTCACCAGGTTTCTCTTGTGCTGAACGAACAATGTTGTGTTTCACTCGGAACCTGCACAACTCTGATAACAGCCGGTTAATTATGTTGATTGATGTCTCTGTCCGGTCGTGACAACCTGTTGATGATGTCGCCGTAGTTTTGTCTCTCCCAGTCATTACTGGTGGAAACAAACGTTTTTCGCAAATGTAATGGATTGCATCAGCTGATGAGTGATTGCCACATTTTTGGAGGAATTGAGTGCACCTTCATCTTCCGTGTCAGGTAACCCACCTCTGCTCTAAACCTTTCTTCAAATTCAACAAACAGTTATTTCGGTTTTTGAACACATTTGGTTCTCTCTCCCAGTTGGTGGTTGCATTGGTCAAACCCTTAAGGAAAACATGTATGGCTCTCCATCACCCACAAAGCTCTATAAACCTTTTCTTCAAGTACACCATGTTCACGGTTGTTCAAAACAAAGGCTATTAACTTTAACCCATCATACGGATGGAGATTGTAGAGTTTCTTATAATGCTTCAAATGATCCCATGTTACCATACTCACTTCTCGCGGATGTTTCACTGTTTTTGACTATTCATCCAACTGTTTTGGAGATGCCGATTTGTGTGTGATTACTATCAGAAGAGGTTTGTCTTTACTACCTTTTACAGCCTGTGTTCTGGTTGGCCTAAGACATTGTTCGTCACCGCATTCAGTTTCTGTTGACTCAAAGTCATGCAATGCTGACCAGATGCTTGAAACCTGATCTTCCTTGCGCAAATCAGTGTGAGGATATATTGTTCCCTCAAAGTGTCTACTTGTTGGAGCCAAGTCTGTTTTTATGACCCTTGCCTGTAATTGTTGAATTTCTTCTTTCAAGGTTTTAATCTGTTCACCAAGAGCTTTCAAACTATCATTACCTCTCTGCAATGTCCTGTCATGATTCTTCAGAAATAATTTCTCATCCTGTTTTCTTACTTCAGCTAAAACAGTTAAAGATCATTGTGTCTTTGTCTAGGAATTAGACATTCTGTATTTTTCTCCAAGCTTTTTGTACAGTAAAGGAATAACGTATTTGATCCCCTGCTGATTTTGTACATTTTCCCACTGACAAAGAAATTATCAGTCTGTAATTTTAATGGTAGGTTTATTTGAACAGTGAGCAACAGAATAACAACAAAAATATCCAGGAAAACGCATGTCAAAAATGTTATAAATTTATTTGCATTTTAAAGAGGGAAATAAGTATTTGACCCCCTGTCAATCAGAAAGATTTCTGGCTCCCAGGTGTCTTTTATAGAAACACAAAATAACTGTCAATCTCCCTCGGCCTGGGGCTCCATGCAAGATCTCACCTCGTGGAGTTGCAATGATCATGAGAACGGTGAGGAATCAGCCCAGAACTACACTGGAGGATCTTGTCAATGATCTCAAGGCAAGCTGGGACCATAGTCACCAAGAAAACAATTGGTAACACACTACGCCGTGAAGGACTGAAATCCTGCAGCACCCGCAAGGTCCCCCTGCTCAAGAACGCACATATACATGCCCGTCTGAAGTTTGCCAATGAACATATGAACGATTCAGAGGACAACTGGGTGAAAGTGTTGTGGTCAGATGAGACCAAAATGCAGCTCTTTGGCATCAACTCAACTCGCCGTGTTTGGAGGAGGAGGAATGCTGCCTATGACCTCAAGAACACCATCCCCACCATCAAACATGGAGGTGGAAACATTATGCTTTGGGCGTGTTTCTCTGCTAAGGGGACAGGACAACTTCCCCACATCAAAGGGACGATGGACGGGGTCATGTACCGTCAAATCTTGGGTGAGAACCTCCTTCCCTCAGACAGGGCATTGAAAATGGGTCGTGGATGGGTATTCCAGCATGACAATGACCCAAAACACAAGGACAAGGCAACAAATGAGTGGCTCAAGAAGGAGCACATTAAGGTCCTGGAGTGGCCTAGCCAGTCTCCAGACCTTAATCCCATAGAAAATCTGTGGAGGGAGCTGAAAGTTCGAGTTGCCAAACGTCACCCTCGAAACCTTAATGACTTGGAGAAGATCTGCAAAGAGGAGTGGGACAAAATTCCTCCTGAGATGTGTGCAAACCTGGTGCCCAACTACAAGAAACGTCTGACCTCTGTGATTGCCAACAAGGGTTTTGCCACCAAGTACTAAGTCAAGTTTTGCAGACGGGTCAAATACTTACTTCCCTCATTAAAATGCAAATTAATTTAACATTTTTGGACATGTTTTTCTGGATTTTTTTGTTGTTATTCTGTCTCTCACTGTTCGAATAAACCTACCATTAACATTATAGACGGATCATTGCTTTGTCAGCGGGCAAACGTACAAAATCAGCAGGGGATCAAATACTTTTTCCCCCTCACTGTATATCAGACAGATTCCATCTTTGTCAACAATGACGGAATATTTCTTCATCTCTTGCCTACACTTCTCTACTTAGAATTGGTTCCTCATATCACTAGACAATGAATTTAAAACCACCCTTTTCCAGAGTGGTTCTCACTTAAAAGTTGTATAATAGCTCTGTTTATATACTTATTTAACCACAAAATATATCCCCCTTTGAGGACTCAAACCTCTTCTAGAACACAAATAATTTCTGTAGTTGGTTACCCATAAAACATGTTGAAGGCTTACATTAACCACACGTGTAAAAATTGCTACTCACTTAGCATCTCACTTCTTTGCAACAAGATGGTTTCACAAAAAGAAAAACAGAGGCCTTAAACCTTTTAATAGAGGTCTTGAACCCCTATAATAGAGATTTAACAAACCTGTAACAGAGGACTCAAACCTCTAACCGAGCAAACAAAGGACGAAACTCGGTAACAGAACAAAGGACTTGAACCCTTATACATAGCAGATACGTATCACTCATTGCATGCACTAATCTTAACCTGATCTGGTCTTTTAAAATGATATTGGTCTAGACTCACCCAGCAATTATGCCATCAGTCAGGAGATTAAGAGTTGACTCTCCCAAAGTGGGTTGTTCTCAGCCTTCTCTCTTTCTTCTGGATCAGCACACAGTTGATAAGTTTTTCTTGTTGTTCAGACCAATTCATCCGGGTCACAGCACCACATTTTAGCAGTTGATGTTATTCTTTAATAACACAGACCCCAGAACAAATCAAGGGGAGAAAAATAGGTTAATTCAAAGAGGATAAACCGTGCGAGGAGGTAGATGGTAATCTATACAGAAATGGTTTGTGGAGATCGGTGTGGAAGAACTTGACTGGCCTGCACAGAGCCTTGACCTCAACCCCATCGAACACCTGTGGGAAGAATTGGATAGCCGACTGCGAGCCAGGCCTAATTGCCCAACATCAGTGCCCGACCTCACTAACGCTCATGGCTGAATGGAAGCAAGACCTCACAGCAATGTTCCAACATCTAGCGAAAAGCCTTCCCAGAAGAGTGTTGGCTGTTATAGCAGCAAAGAGGGGACCAACTCCATATTAATGCCCATGATTTTGGAATGAGATGTTCGACTAGCAGGTGTCCACATACAGCCTGGATGACCAAAAGTATCACATCCGGCCGTGATTGGGAGTCCCATTGGGCAGCGCACAATTGGCCCAGCGTCGTCCGGATTTGGCCAGGGTAGGCCGTCATCGTAAATAAGAATTTTTCTTAACAGACTTGCCTAGTTAAAAAAAGGTTTAATAATAAATGTAGTGTATGTGACCAACAGATGCATATTGTTATTCCCAGTCATGTGAAATCCATAGATTAGGGCCTAATGAATGTATTTCAATTGACTGAAATTGTTGCATGTTGCATTTATATATTTTTTGTTCAGTGTAGCCATCTCAGTCTCCGAACACCTTCGTGTAACGGAAGAAGGCCGCCACAAACGTGTTGTCACTGAAAAACACTGTCGGCTGCAACGGTTAAACCGTTTTCAACAGCGTATAGTAAGTGTGTATTTTGCATTTGCAAAATTATTTTGATGTGACATGAAAAAAGGGATTTGTTTCTAGAACTGTAACGCAATTGAGAGTCGATTCATGTTTAGATGGAGTATTTGGCTTCCAGAGTCAATTCGACTTTTAAACATAACATGTTTGGTCATTGGACGATAGGTTCCTTAAGTCCAATATTGGGCTAGGTCTTTCTCCACACACTCTTTCACCTTGAATCAACCAAGATGGTGGTATTAAAGTTATAACTCTTACATCGGAATTATACCACCATCTTTCACCCATTCCTAGGAGGTAAAAATCCTTGAAATGCAATATTCTTGACTTGCAAGAAACAGGTTTACGTTTGACTGGGAAAAAAGACAGCTTTTGCAACATGCTAACATTTGCTTAGGCCAAGATGTACTCTTAAAAGGAGCCTACCGTTACTCTTTATTTGTATAAACAGACCGTTAACATGGTTACAACGTGATAGCAGTCTGAAAGAAGTCGCTGTAAAAAAGACAAATAGTCTCTAGAAGCCAAAATGTTGAATACAGTGATATTTAAACATACTTTATCGGTTATCCATGCTGTTGGTCCTTTTGGCGGTAGGAAGTGGAGATAGGTTCACTGCGAGAATGTGTTGTTTACCTGACTTTTTGCAGAGCCTGTAGGTTCTGTTGCTTGTATTTTCCATCTCCTGACGCATTTCACTTGATGCACAAACAAAAGCCAAATGTAACATAACGTTGTCAACCAAAGCACGTTCCCTCGCGATCAGCTGGAAGTACTTGTAAAATATGCCAGCTGATTGTGTGGGACAGCGTTTGGTCAGCGTTTGGTCTGTGCTTAGCTTAAACTCAGACAGTTTAAGTCTTGAATTCTGTCAGTGTTGAAAATACAAACCAACATACAGACCAGCGTACTGAAATTCGGGTTAATTGCACTACTCTGTGGATAGTTTGTCACAGATTACCTCCTACATAAGGACAACATCAGCAGACAGCAGGTAAAGTATGTTCAAGTTAAGTTTATTCAACAATCTTACTTGTGATGGGACTGTTCACAAAAAGTGGCCCTACATGTTAGAGACGAGGAGTCATCCACACTCGTAGTGGCTAGGTTTGTAGAGGCTAGGATCTTGTTATTTTCAGAGGTAGAATGGCTCTGGCAGCCAACAGCCAAATACTCCTTTAAGACGTGAATTAATTCTCAATTTGCGATACAGTTCTAAAAATATAAGCACTTTACTTTCATGCCACATACATTTGTGAATTATTTTTAAAACAACACACAGTACATTTGTTTTAAAACTGCATTACCACAGTTTCAGCCAACAGTATTTTTCAGTGACAACACATGACAGCCTTTTTCCTTTTCAAATGACAAATCAACACTGCAGAGTTCTCCCTGTCCTCTGCCATGCCTTGATTGTATTACTGTCGATGATAACTGGAAATGTGCATGTACACCCTGGCCCATCTACTTGTTGCTAGCCCCAATTCTGACTTGTGCTCCGATATCCGTTTCACTGATTTCTGCTCTCGTAAAAGCCTGGGTTTTCTGCACATTAACACTAGAAGCTTATTACCTAAATTGGATCAATTGAAAGTGTGGGTTCACAGCTCCAATGCAGATGTGTTGGTCATTACTGAGACGTGGTTAAGAAAGAGTATTTTGAATACCTTTCTGGTTATAACCTTTTTCTTTAGGGAAAGACAGATCTTCCAAAAGCGGTGTAGTGGCAATCTTTACCAAGGATCACCTTCAGTGCTCGGTTGTCTCCACTGAGTCTGTCCCCCAAAAATTTGATTTGCTGGTTTTAAACTTTCAAATTGCTCTTCGTTGGGGGTACAGCACTAGCATGTACCCTACCTGCCCTAAGCTCTCTCCTGGCCCCTTACACTAAGTCTGAATTCATCCTACAAGGTGACCTAAACTGGGACATGCTTGAACCACCTGACCAAGTTCTAAAGCAACGGGACCCTCTAAATCTTTCTCAGATTATTACCAATCCCACAAGATGACTCCAAACATAGAAAAGGCTACTCTCCTCAACATTTCTCACAAATAATCCTGATCGGTATCAGTCGTGTTTTCTGTAATGACCTTCGTGATCACTGTTTTACAGCCTGTGTTCCCAATGCCTGCTCAGTGAAACGACCGGTCCTGATTTGTCATAGACGCTTGCAATTTTTTTTTTTAAATGAGCAAGCCTTCCTTCATGACCTGGCCTCTTTAAATTGGTATAGAATCAGCTTGAGCCCCTCTGTCGAAGACGCTTGGTCCCTATTTTAAAATTTTCTCTTGCAGTTACTCCATCTCAAGAATGGCGTTTGGCGAAAGGCTCGACCCGCGCATACTCAGGCTGACTGGCTCTCGTTCTGGCAAATGAGAAATAAGTGCACTCTGGCTATCCGGAAGGCCAAAGTTAGTTACTTTAAGGAGCCGTTCTTAAAGTTGTGGTTATTACTGACAAGAAGCAAATGGCTGAGCTTTTCAATTAAGTCAGGATTTGTATTTCACTCAGTCAATCCTCCTTGCCTGTCCAACATATCCTCATCTCCCACTCCTTCTAATGCGACTAGCACCAATGTTCCTCCCTCTTTTTTTCTCTGCCCCGCCCTGCAGGCGGTCACTGAGTCCGAAGTGCTAAAGGAGTTCCTTAAACTTGACCCTCAAAAAACATCTGGGTCAGATGGTTTAGACACTTTCTTCTTTAATGTTGCTGTCCCTATAAAAAAGTCACCAAGCCTCTCTCTGACCTTTTTAACCGGTCTCTCCTCTCTGGGGAGGTTCCCATTGCTTGGAAAGCAGCCACGGTTCTTTGTTTATTTAAAAGGGGGAGATCAAGCTGATCCTAACTGTTATAGGCTCATTTCTATTTTGCCCTGTTTATCAAAAGTGTTGGAAAAACTTGTCAATAATCAACTGACTGGCTTTCTTGACTATAGTATTCTCTCTGGTATGCAATCTGGTTTCCGCTCAGATTATGGATGTGTCCCTTTCAACCTCAAAGGGCCTCAATGATGTCACCATTGCCCTTGATTGTAAGCAATGTTGTGCTGCTATTTTTATTGACTCGGCCAAAGCTTTTGATACAGTAGCCCATTCCATTCTTGTGGGCCGGCTAAGGACTATTGGTGTCTCTGAAGGGTCTTTGGCCTGGTTTGCTAACTACCTCTCTCAAAGAGTGCAGTGTATAAAGTCAGAACATCTGCTGTCTCAGCCACTGCCTGTCACCAAGGGTGTACCCCAAGGCTTGATGGCTTGATCCTAGGCCCCACACTCTTCTCAGCTTCCCATTACAGTGCAGGCTTTATCTGTACTACGACGGTGGATATTGCTTATCAGCCTGCCTCTAACTCTAGCAGACTTGTAACTGCGTGTGCAGGTCGCACATGGCTAGTCGAACACCATACTCTTCATTGAGACAATTCTGAAACATCAATCCATGGGCAAGTCAGTGAGTCAAGTGATCCTTGACTAGTCTCTCAAAGCACTTCATGATGACAAAAGTGAGTGCTAAGGGGCGATAGTCAGTTACCTTTGCCTTCTTGGGAACAGGAACAATGGTGGCCATCTTGAAGCATGTGGGGATAGGGAGAGATTGAATATGTCTGTAAACACACCAGTCTGGTGTCGTGGTCAGATTTGCCGATCAAAGGGCAGGGGAGGGCCTTGAATGCGTCGCAGAAGTTAGAGTAGCAGTGATCCAGTGTTTTGCCAGCCCGGTTGCTATAATCAATATGCTTGTAGAAATTAGGAGAGCTCAAATTGTTCTCAAATTTCCTTTGTTAAAATCCCCAGCTACAATAAATGCAGCCTCAGGATGTATGGTTTCCAGTTTGCATATAGTCCAGTGAAGTTCCTTGATGGCCATCTCGGTGGCTGCTTGAGGGGGAATGTACACAGCTGTGATTATAACTGGTGAGAATTATCTTGGTAGGTAAAAATGGCCAGCATTTGATTGTAAGGAATTCTAAGTCGGGTGAGCAGGACGACTTGAGTTCCTGTATGTTATGATTACACCATGAGTCGTTAATCATGATGCATAACCCCGCCCTTCCTCTTCCCAGATAGGTGTTTCTCTGTCGGCGCGATGCATGGAGAAGCCCAATGGCTGAACTGATTCCAACAACATATCCCGAGAGAGCCATGTTTCCGTGAAACAGAGAATGTTACAATCTCCGATGTTTCTCGAAGGCAACCCTCGCTCAAATTTAATCTACCATGTCAAGAGAATGAACATTGGCTAGTAGAATACTCGGAAGCGGTGGGCAATGTGCAGGTCAACGGAGCTTGACCAGGCGGCCGCATCTCCCCCTCTTGCTGGGGTAACACTAAGAAATAATACATAAAACAACTAAATACTGCATAGTTTCCTAAGAACTCGAAGCGAGGCGATCATCTCTGTCAGCGCCATCTTAAGGTGGGGACACTGGGGAGCAAGGCCTATGCCCGTGCCAAGATCCAGTGGCCCATTGTCGTAAAATGTATCCGCCTCCATCACCTCATATATCAGCATGTTAATGCACGGCCCCATATTGCAAGGATCGGTACACAATTCCTGGAAGCTGGAAATGTCCCAGTTCTTCCATGGCCTGCATACTCAGACATGTCACCCATTGGGCCTGTTTGTGATGCTCTGGCTTGACATGTACGGCAGCGTGTTCCAGTTCCCAACAATATCCAGCAACTTTGCACAGCCATTGAAGAGGAGTGGGGCAACATTCCACAACCCACAATCAACTATACAAAGGAGATGTGTCATACTGCATGAGGCAAATGGGGGGGGGGGGGGGGGGGGTCACCCCATATACTGACTGGTTCTGATCCACACCCTCTATCTTTTTTTTAAAAAAGGTATCTGTGACCAACAGCAGCACCATTAAGGGCTTCCACCATTTTAAAGTAGTCAACTGGGTAGGAATTCCTATGGGTTGTAGCCTTAATGTTGCTGCCCATACTGTCACAGAAGCTATAATGGTACAGAGAGATAGGACTCATCATTATCTGGCCACACCCCCTCTTGAAATGCCATGCCAATTGGCCACATGGTGGCGCTACATAAAGCGATTGAAGATGCACATTTTGAAAAGGTCACATCCCCGTGTGACCAAGTCATGAAATTTGGTACATAGGTCCTTTTCATATGGAACACATTTGCCTCAAGGAGCCATAAGGTCCGCGATGATGGATATTCTGCCATTTAGAATTTTGTGAAACACTTAAAACGCTAGTCCTCTGGCACCAAATGACCAATCTGCACAAACCTGATATATGGCATCTATGGACCAAGGTCTGTAAACACACTATATTCCAGGCTAGTACGGCAAACAATACAATGACCAATAAGCATTCACGTGGGCGTGGTCTGTCACAAATGCATATAAAATAAAATAAGTCAAGGATATTCGTATTGTAACCAAATTTGGTACTCATGTTGCAAACAGTCACCACTCAACATATGCAAGCAGTTTCATGTCGACCACGCGGTGGCGCTATAAAGCACACTATTATATCTTGAGCTATTTGTCTCAGTTATTCAATTTGGCACACAGCTAACATATAAAGTATGGTTGAGTTTGGCCACATTGTGCAAGCTCAGATGCCATATTGTTTCAGCTCGTCTTGGAAAATATTGCATTTAAAGGTGTGTGTATATAGATGCTATATATCAAATTTGGTGCTGATCGGTCCAGCAGTTCTGGGGAAGACGTTTTAAAGTATTCAAGATTAGTGAAATTGATCCAATATACATCAAAAGCATATTTTATAGCACAATCAGTTTGATTTCAGTTCTGATATTTCGAAAGCATGGTAAACAGTACAGAAGTAATTTTTCCAGATGGTGGCACAGTGGGCCTATAGCTGAACCACAGCATTGCGGCTTGCAGCTATATTTGTATATGAATGTCTACAATTTATAGATGGTTTGAGGTTAAGTCATTGAAATTTAGAGCTATTGGAATTTTTACATATTGCCACAATTACATTTTGTAATTTGCCAATGGTCCCTATAGCACCATAGGGATATCCAAAGTGAACCCAAATTTACCTCAGGCATTACGATTGGGTCACGTGCAGCGGCACTCCAAATTAATGATTACTTGTGTGCGGCCAGCAGTGAGCAGGATTGAAACAAACCCAACCTTCATTTAGATGGTGACACAGTCACGACCACAAGTATCACAAACTCAAGTTTTGAACAAGACTGACTTAGACCAAAATTATCCTATTTACACTGTAGTCAATGTTGACAGTAGCATCAAATGTTTGACTCGTATCAATGCCACACAGGCTGTTCTCTAAATGAAGTCATTTTTTGGGGGATAATTGCTTTTAGAAAAGACCATGCCTAACATGCTATCAGATTGAATAACAGCCTGAGTATCATGGAATCACCACCCATAGGCTTATCTGTCAGAGAAACAGTTTCGTTACACTTCAAGTAACTTTACAAACCACCCCATCACCTCCCATAAGTTGATCATTAAACATCCTCACATGGGACACTGTTTGCTAAAGCAGTTAACATTAACAGAGATATTCATCCAGTCACCGATATGCTGAGTTGACAAAGTTCACAGTGCCAAGGTCCCAATAGTAGTACTACTTTCTTTACAGAATAAAACACAAAATGATAAGGCCTTCGGTCCAGATGGCTATCCTACAAACCAGGTTTGAGGAGTTAGCGGGGTAACTTGTCAACTCCTGATAACTAGTTAGAAGAATGTGGCTCACCTTTCAGTCAGGTACATTTCTATGGCAACAAATCCTTCAAAACTAACTTGCTCCAGGGCAGGCAAACTCCATTTATTCTGAATGAAGTGTCTGAGCAGCGAGTTGAGGACCAGTGAAATCAAATTCCCTCCCACGCGCAAAGATTGCATCATCCCCTTCATTTGCGAAAGACTGATTAAATATTTTATTAATCCATTTTTTTTGTTAAAAATAGTAACATTTTAAAATACCCATCAAATTATTTTGTATTTACAGAATGCATTTGAAACTATAAACAGTAAAAGTTTAGTATGATAAATAAAATTTATACAATTATTTTAGCAATAGGAGTGGGAAGGAAAAAGGTGCTTATGCATTGATAAGCACACCAAAGACAGCATTAACAATACAATTAAGCCAGCACTTCTAAAAAGCCTTTTTCACACCATTGGGATTGAGGCTATAGCTTGCTGAATTTGCAAGAATACATTTTGGCACAAATGAAAACGTGGCACGGACTGAACCATGAATTGATGTTTCAGTGTCTCAATGAAGAGTTCGGCATTCGACTAGCCCGCAGTTAGAAGCCTGCTAGAGTTAGTGGCAGGCGGACAAGCAATATCCACCGTCCTAATACAGAAAAAGCCAGACCTGGAATGTGAAGCTAACACAAGCTGGTTAGCTTTAGAAAACCCTGAGTAGATCTAGCTTGTGTCATAGGATACCCCTCTGTTCGGTGTGGCTGGGCCTCTGGGTTGTTGCATCCTCCTGATGCAACAACTCAGAGTAATCTCTCAAACATGAATTAAAACCAATGTAGAGAAAATGAATGCCTGAGTCATACAAGCTACATCATGGTGTTTGTATGAATGTATTCAGGAGTCAACTTAGAAAGGAAACTGTGCCACCGTTTATGATGAGACGCATACATTGGGAACTTCCATTAACATTAAATTTTGAGGACAGTTTTCACATCTAGAGAATCCCAATTTAACCCCTCTGGGTATCTATTTGTAAGTATAACCCTGTATTACATCAATAAATTGCAATACAATATTTCAGGTTCTACCACAGCAGCTTAAATCAAGAACAATATGAAATAAAAACCAGAAAGTCTCTCTCAACGAAGATTAAACAGATTTAACCCTAGTACAGAGAATGCTGTGAACATGATCTCTAATGGAACCTAGTGTTCTGGAATGAAATGGATGACAGTATAAATGGATTCATTCAGCATGTTCGACAGCAGCGTTTCCCCAACTACACCCAGTCTGTGGACCAGCTCCTCTGATGGGTAACTGACACCAACTGAGTCAGCTCAAGTGCTTGGTGGTCCTCCAAGGAGAACCATAGCTCGCCAGCCCCTCATACAAAAAAAAGGCATTACTTCTTCCTCAGTACACTATGTCAAGATATGCTGTTCAAAAACAATACAGTACAGTACAGTATTTGACAGAAGTAGAAAGAGCAGTGTTTATGAAGCCATTTTCAGTGGAGTAGCATGGCCAATTGTAACTAAATATCTCTCACTTAACTCCTGAAAGATCAATGTAATGGCGCAATGTAAATGTAATTTCTGATTGAGCCGACACGTGTAATATTTACCGAACGCGGAAACATTGAAATGTAAAAAAGGCAGTCTCCCTATAGTTCGGATCTTCCACATTGAATCTAAGCTCAACTGTCTCAACTGCTGTTTGATGCGAAGGAGTTTCACAAGAACTAAGAGCTGAATTCAATCCCTAGCGGGAAAGATCCACGTTATAGCTCGATTTACATTTCAAGACAATGTTCCCGCGTTCGCAGAGACTGCATTCACGTAAATGCTGCATGTCAGCGCAATTGGAAATTACCTTTAAATTTGTCAAATGTGGATCGTCCGTGATACAGATTGAATCTAGCCCAAGAGAGCGGAAGTAGTAACAAAACAGTACATTCAATTAAAAGCTAGCCTTTGAGTCTTATTACATGATATAAAACAAGAACCTTCAAATTTCACCCAATGTCCAAAAAATCTGCCATTTACAATTTCAAGAACTGAAGTTAGGAAACGGTATCAGCACATATAGGTCCGTCACTGGCATCTGAAACCTTATAGCAGCAGCTTTAGCTCCAGACCCAGGTCAGTCAGTCAACAATGGAAACTTTGTGGACGTCAACGCCCAAAGGAATTCAAAGTCTCAGGTCCCTCCCTCCCGTTAAAGATTATTTTTTTTAAATGGGGCCAGGATGTATCTCATGATGTTGTGCCCTCCTCTGAAGGAGAGAAAAGACTGTCACCAGCCAAATGTTGTGTCTCTACGGCAATTCCTTCAGTTTCTCCTTGGCTCCAGTAGTTAAAAAAAAAAAAAAAAAAGTGTTAAATGGCCCTTGTGCAATAACAGTTGTTAACCCACGGTTCACTGGAAAGGCAGGTGTACTTTCTCAGCTGTCAGTCACTCAGTTTACAGTCACAGAGCTCTTTGTAAATCCTCTTGCGGACTTTGGGCATGTCATCCTGTGTGAACTGCAGCGGTTCTTTTAAAGCCAGGCACTTGCAGTACTGTGAGAAGCAGAGAAAAAAATATATTTTAAAAAAAATCAATAAAAAGGCTCACCATAGCAGTGTGCGTGTGGGGAATTTGCAGTATGAGGGAAATTCCTCACTCACCTCCAATACAAAGACTCCACAGTCACTGTCGTTCTTCTGTTGAGGAATACTCTGAGGGTGAGAATCAGACAGTAGTCAAAAGAGCCAATTGGAAATTGTGAGAGAACAGTCACATGGTGCCATCTGAAAGAATACCTTGTTTATAATCATCTTCCAGCCATTCTGATAGGTAGCTTGTTTCTTCTCCTTCGCCTCGGCCAGGATGTATCTCATGATGTTCTGTCGGGCCGATAACAAGAGGAAAACAAGGGTTTAGTTCACAAAAAAAGGTTGAGTTACACACGGACTCCTTCGAGGTTCCCAAAATGTGGATTAGGTAGACCAGGAATGAGCAACTGATGGGGGCCACAAAAAAAAGGGAACTCATGAGGCCGCAGTGGCTGATGGGTCTGTACCCACAGCAATACAGCCCCCCACCACCACCTTCTGAGCAAAACATTTTTAGCAGCCAAGAGAAAAATACATGTTTTGTTAATTTCCTACAATTTTAAACATTTTGCCATGGGGCAGAGAGAAAATGTGTCGTTTTACAGCAAATATTATGCAATTCTACACAAATGCAGTTTTTTATGAACTCAGCAAAAAAAATCCTCACTCTCAACTGCATTTATTTTCAGCAAACTTAACATGTAAATATTTGTATGAACAAAAGATTCAACAGACAAACTGAACAAGTTCCACAGACATGTGACTAACAAAATCAAACATAAGTCAGTATCTAGTGTGGCCACCAGCTGCATTAAGTACTGCAGTGCATCTCCTCATGGACTGCACCAGATTAGTCAGTTCTTGCTGTGAAACGTTACCCCACTCTTCCACTGAGGTACCTGCAAGAGAATGCCCTAGCAATCGGATCCAACAGGTCCCAGGCGTGCTCAATGGGATTGAGATCCGGGCTCTTCGCTGGCCATGGCAGAACACTGACATTCCTGTCTTGCAGGGAATCATGCACAGAACGAGCCGTATGGCTGGTGGCATTGCCATGCTGGAGGGTCATGTCAGGATGAGCCTGCAGGAAGGGTACCACATGAGGGAGGAGGATGTCTTCCCTGTAACGCACAGCGTTGAGATTGTCTGCAATGACAACAAGCTCAGTCCTATGATGCTGTGACACACCGCCCCACACCATGACGGACCCTCCACCTCCAAATAAACGCAAATCCGACCAACCCTGGTGAGACAAAACTGCGACTCCTCAGTGAAGAGCACTTTCAGCCCTCAGTCCAGCCGCTCTCAGGCTATTGCGGACAGTCTTGTGCACTGGAGGGAGGGATTGTGCGTTCCTGGTGTAACTCGGGCAGTGGTTGTTGTCATCCTGTACCTGTCCCACAGATGTGATGTTTGGATGTCTGCCACTGCGAGGACAATCAGCTGTCCATCCTGTCTTAGGCGTCTCACGGTATGGACATTGCAATTTATTGCCCTGGCCACATCTGCACTCCTCATGCCTCATTGCAGCAGGGACCTTGGGCGTCTTTCTTTTGGTGTCAGTAGAAAGGCCTCTTTAGTGTCCTAAGTTTCCATAACTGTGACCTTAATTGCCTACTGTCTGTAAGTGGTTAGTGTCTTAACGACCGTTCCACAGGTCATTACTTGTTTGTTTCATTGAACAAGCATGAGAAACAGTGTTTAAACCCTTTACAAAGAAGATCTGAAGTTAATTGGATTTTTACTAATTTTCTTTGAAAGACAGGGTCCTGAAAAAGGGACTCTTTGTTTTGCTGAGTTTGTGTTAACTGATGATCAATTGGCCCCACCCTGGTTGTAATTCAACCATGCTTACCACAAGTTTATATCGCTGGCCACTAGACTAATTTACCAATCCCCCCCAAACAAAATTGGCTGTCATGGGCTAATTGATTGACATTGATGCACAACCAAATGTCTAAATTGTACTCAACAGTAAGTTGAGACCCCGACTGAGCCCCCCCCCCAAAAAAAAAGCAATCAGCGTCCTATGTAGACCAATGTTAATATTTTCCATGCTTATCAAATCAATGTTCCTCAAGTCTAGGATGAAACTCAGAGAAGCAAGAGTTTCATTGAGCAGCAGAGGACTGTAAAGTGTGTGTGTGAGATCGTACCTCTATGGTGTATTTGAAGACAATGCCCTGTGAGTCATAGTAGTGGATGTGGTGGTTGGCCATGTCTACTGTGATCAGGGACCAGTGGATCTCCAGGTGGATAGGAATCAGCAGCAGACTCTTGGAAAACAGATCCACCTGCCAAACGGAGAGAGAGACCCGAGTGGTATACTACAAAGCAAGCAAGATCTACGCAGGTTTTCTAAAAGCTAGCCAGTTTCAGTCAGCGTCACATTCTAGTTCAGGCTTTGTCCATACTGGATGGATACCATGGATATTGCTCCTCTGCCTGCCGCCAATTCTAGCAGGCTTGTAACTGTGCGTGCATGTCGCGTGTGGCTAGTCAAACTCTTCATTGCAACAATGCTGAAACAAATTAAATGGGCAGTCAGTGCCACATTTTCATTTGTGATGAAAACAAAATCAAAGAAAAGTTATTGCTAATTCAGCATACTCATGTGAAATAGGCTTTTAGAAGTGCCATCTTCATTTTATT
Source organism: Oncorhynchus mykiss (assembly GCF_057628025.1). Taxonomy (NCBI): domain Eukaryota; kingdom Metazoa; phylum Chordata; class Actinopteri; order Salmoniformes; family Salmonidae; genus Oncorhynchus; species Oncorhynchus mykiss. Next base: position 44,950,553 of record NC_143025.1, read on the forward strand.
TATCGGTATTTCAGTCTTTGGTGTGCTTATCTGATTCAGAGGGGTTGGGTTAAATGCAGAAGACACATTTCAGTTGTACTGCTGACAACGCACAAGCACCTTTCCCCCCCACTCCTATCGATAAAATAAGTGTACAGTAGCAACCCTGGTTCATAGATATTATATATATATATATTTTTTTTTTTACCCCCTTTTCATCCCAATTTCGTGGTATCCAATTGTTAGTAATTACTATTACTAATTACTAGCCTGGGCCCGAACCCAGAGTCTCTGGTGGCACAGCTAGCGCTGCGATGCAGTGTCCAAGACCACTGCGCCACCAGGGAGGCCCTATGACCCTGGTTTATAAACTACAGGGCTCAGATCAAAACACAATCACTTGTCTAACTTTATTCAGAGCTTTAATGCTTTTTGAAGTCAGTTCAGCTTCAGATACATCTATTTTTTTTAATCACGGTTTTCAGTTTCAATAATTATTTACAAATTAAATGATTATAATTTGTAATTATGAAATAATTACATAAAAATAATGAGCTTTTTAATGGAAATTCCAAAGCCAAAAATAGTAAACATTCAATTGCCAAAACATTGAAAATATTCTATAGTCTCCCTTAGGGATCAATAAAAACATGGGAAATGACTTAAGCAATAATACGAGAGGCCATGCATTTTGACATTTTTATCATGGCTTTTGACAGCCATTCCAGAAAGCACTTCAATACAAACCAACTGGGCAATGGTGTAGCTAGGGTTCTTCATTTCACTCCTTTTCTTTGTCCTCTATAGCAGCGCTAACATTACTGATTTCTGCATGTCTAACGTTAATGCTAGGCTCAGGTTGCTGATCCACTTGCTCTTCTTGTTGGCACCACTCATTAAACTTTAGTGGATAAAACAAATCAAAAAGTAACTTTAAAAGTAATCCATGACGAGTTACAGGTGTTAAGACTAGTGGTTGTAAAAGTAGTAGTGCGTTGCTAGGTAAAAACAAACAATGGCACTTTATATGAACGTGGCCATGTGTGTTGTCTCTATCATGGGCAGGAGAGGCTCTAACAATGGGAATTCCAAACCATCCGTTGTATAATATGAAATACAACATTTCAGTTGTGTATATCTGTTTTTATTTGAGTAAATGATTTCTCATTCCATAAAGTAATCATCTCTGCCCAGGCAGTAGCAGCCAGCCAATCCAACGTTCTGTGCTCCCCATACTGTACTGACTTTAGTCATTCTATTCAGCTAGTCTAGCCTGCCTAAGTATGCTGCAGAGCAGTCTTCTTCGAATGCATACATTCCTCACACAGTCTGTATCTAACCTAACGCAGCAAGTGCAACAAAAAAAAATGCATCTCTCCAGAGAGGAAGCGAAAAGTTTTACTCGCGGCAAAATCTGTCCAAAATAAGCCCAATGCGTTTCTATGGGCTTATTTTGGACCTAAGCTTGTCGCCTGCCTTCCCACCTTGGGGGCAATGGCTCCCATTGTTAGGGTGGAGACATGAGCATCGCTTCATTGCATAGACGTTGTTGTTTAGCAACAAAACTGGAGCGTGTGCAACTATGGGGCAAAACAGACTGGGTTGGCTTAGATGGTTGACAACATGTAAACTAGATTTAGTCACCAATTTGATTGAAAGCAAACATTTGCATACTTGTCTCAAATAATCCGTAACAGATGTTGGTTAGCAAGCGAGCAAAGTGTCGCCATAGAAAACACCTAAAAACAAGACATGGTATCAAGAACAAGATAAAACTAGCTGAAACGAGCCAACTATGATTCCTCACATGGCAGCTTCTTGTCATTGTTACTAGACATCTGGCCATCCAGAATCACAACACAGAAGCGTGTGCACCGTTTGTGACATTGTCAGTTAATTACTCTACATTATACTGATCTCTGTCCGAGGTAAAAACAGGCACCACGGATTATGGTCATTGTACAGTTGTGGCCAAAATCTTGAGAATGACACAAATATAACATTTTCAAAGTTTGCTGCCTCAGTTTGTATGATGGCAATTCGCATATACTCCAGAATGTTATGAAGAGTGATCAGATGAATTGCAATTAACTGCAGAGTCCCTCTTTGCCAAGCAAATGAACTGAAACCCCAAAAAACATTTCCACTGCATTTCAGTCCTGCCACAAAAGGACCAGCTGACATCATGTCAGTGATTCTCTCGTTAACACAGGTGCGAGTGTTGACGAGGCTGGAGATCACTCTGTCATGCTGATTGAGTTCAAATAACATACTGGAAGCTTCAAAAGGATGGTGGTGCTTGGAATCATTGTTCTTCCTCTGTCAACCATGGTTACCTACAAGGAAACACGTGCCATCATCATTGTTTTGCACAAAAAGGCAAGGATATTGCAGGCAAGGATATCGCTGCCAGTAAGCTTGCACCTGAATAAACCATTTATCGGATCATCAAGAACTTCAAGGAGAGTGGTTCAATTGTTGTGAAGGCTTCAGGGCATCCAAGAAAGTCCAGCAAGCGCCAGGACTGTCTCCTAAAGTTGATTCAGCTGCAGGATCAGGGCACCACCAATACAGAGCTTGCTCGGGAATGGCAGCAGGCAGGTGTGAGTGCATCTGTACGCAAAGACCAGGATGGCCTGGTGTCAAGAAGGGCAGCAAAGAAGCCACTTCTCTCCAGGAAAAACATCAGGGACAGACTGATATTCTGCAATAGGTACAGGGATTGGACTGCTGAGGACTGGGGTAAAGTCATTTTCTCTGATGAGTCCCCTTTCCGATTGCTTGGAGCATCTGGCATGATGGAGCACCTTGCCATAAGGCAAAAGTGATAACTAAGTGGCTCGGGGAACAAAATATCGATATTTTGGGTCCATAGCCAGGAACCTCCCCAGACGTTAATCCCATTGAGAACTTGTGGTCAATCCTCAAGAGGCGGGTGGACAAACAAAAACCCACAAATTCTGACAAACTCCAAGCATTGATTATGCAAGAATGGGCTGCCATCAGTGGCCCAGAAGTTAATTGACAGCATGCCAGGTTGGATTGCAGAGGTCTTGAAAAGAAGGGTCAACACTGCAAATATTGACTCTGCATCAACTTCATGTGATTGTCAATAAAAGCTTTTGACACTTATGAAATGCTTGTAATTATACTTCAGTATTCCATAGTAACATCTGACAAAAATATCTAAAGACACTGAAGCAGCAAACTTTGTGGAAATTCATATTTGTCACTCAAAACTTTTGGCCACGACAGTACACTGAACAAAAAATGAACACAACATGCAAAGTGTTTGTCCCATGTTTCATGAGCTGAAATAAAAGATGCTCCAAACGCACAAAAAGCTTATTTCTCTCCAAGTATGCACAAATTTGTTTACATCCATGTTAGTGAACATTTCTCCTTTGTCAAGATAATCCATCCACCTGACAGGTGTGGCATATAAATAAGCCGATTAAACAGCATGATCATTACACAGGTGCCCTTTGTGCTGGCCAAAAGGCCACTAACATGTGGAGTTGTCACAATGCCACATATGTCATAAGTTTTGTAGGGAGCATTGTGAACGGAGTGCCCCATGGTGGCGTTGGGGTTATGGTATGGGCAGGCATAAGCTACAAACAACGAATACAATTGCATTTTATCAATGGCAATTTGAATGCACAAAAATACTGTGACAAGATCCTGAGGCCCATGTATTATTATAATTTTTTTTAAGGCATCCGTAACCAACAGATGCATATCTGTATTCCCAGTCACGTGAAATCCTTAGATTAGAGTTTTTTAATTGACTGATTTTCTGTAACGCAGTAAAATATTTATATTTTTGTTAATTGCCACCTTTCTGCAATGAACTAGGTTGAAAATTTGCTTAATAAAACTAAAACTTGCTTCAGCCCAGAGTCCATCAGTTCTTGACTTCTCTCATTAATAATTTAATTTCTAGAGAAATGGAGTATTGGGCTCACAATTATAAACTAAATGAAAGTCAAGTAATTGATCTGACATCAGTCAATTAATTGTTTAATAACCACAAAAATAGAACATAATTTTGGTTAATCACTCAGCACTACAGAGCTTATGATCTGATCTCCCATCAGCTTACCTTTTTGGTCCATCTCTTAACCCCTTCATAGCCTTTGGCCACCAGCTGCCTGTGAAAGAAGCTGTTAAAGAAATGAACCTGCAGGAGAAAACAGAAGAAAATTCAGTAACCTTGGAAACGCAACATAAGACCGCCATCTTAACAACTCCCTTTTACCAATAACCCTTTGTTGAACATTCTGATCAAGGATCCAAAATGAATGCACTTAGGAATGTACTCCCACCTTGTGCTCTGTAGCCTCCATGATCAATTCGCCATACATGTTTATCACCTAGACACACAAGACAAAGAAATAGGAAAACCGTTTACTTAATCCTCTTCATTCTTGGTGGAACATAGGGCCTCTGCACTAAAGTTTTTGAATTTCAGGTTAGATAAAACAGTGAATCAGGTTTATAAGCAGCAAGCACCATTTTCTATGGGCCATAGCTACCTGGTCGTTGACCCAGTTTTGATCGTCCAGTGTGGACAGGTCCTCCAGGGTCAGAGTGTGCTTGTTGTAGTCCACTTTAAAGCAGTTCATAGGGATGGAGGCTAGACCCGCTTTGTACTTCAAAACTTCTAAATGGATGTTTAGCTTCCTGGTACAGAGGGATGAGACAGGTCAAACCAAGGGTCAAATGGAATAACAAGTAGACAAACGAACAGATGCAATCAGTATAACAATGGAAATCAGTGGTGAAAGTTAAACTGGTTTGTGGGGTGTCTCATGATTCATACTTGTCAATGAAGTCTGTGTTACACTTGTTCTTCAGGTGCTCCAAGACATCAGTCTCACTGAGGGGGATGAAACTCCCGTACGTCACATAGAAGAGCTCCAGAAACTCTGAGGGAGAGACAGACACCTTAACTAAAAAGGTCATATCCAGTCAAATTTGAAATCATAGTTACAATAAAAGTCTAGTACCATGGATGAGGTCTCTGATTCCTTCATGGATGCCATCTTCTGGTTTGGGTTGTAGCGGTGATGGCTGGGACTGCTGTGCTAGGTCTGTGGCACTTCCCTGCTCAGGTCTTTGAGCCCACACTCCTATCTTGCAGTAATCTCGGTGGTCCCACAGAGCAAATGTGTGTAGGGTGCTGCACAGAATAATGCCTGGGGAAACACAGGCTATGGCTGATGGTTCCACCTCCATAGGGGCGCTACAGTCTGTTGGTTCCTCTTTGGGGACAGCTGATGTACCGTTGGAAAGGAAGACAGCTGGGTCACCAGCTTGGGGCGGGGGCTGCTTTAGGACCTCCATCTTAGGGTCTATAACTGGCTGTTTGACTAAACCAGGGGCCTTTTCCCCCTCACACACAGCCCCTTCACAGGCTCTCTTCTGCTCTATTATTGAATCAGCAAAATGCTCAACCACTGATGTCGTTACCGGTTGAACCACAGACTTATTCACCAGTTTAACCATAGTGTATGTTAACTTCTGACCCATAGAGTTCAATAAGGGTTGACCAACAGAGTTGGTTACAGGTGAAGCCAAAGGGTTTGTTACCTGCTCCACGGCAGAGTCTTTCTCCAGCTCCTCTTGGATGGCTGTTACCTGCTCCTCTGTCATCAGGGTCTTCTTATAAGATGGGCGACCACCCTTTCTCTTAGGGGTCTCCCCCAGTGCCTGGCCCTTGCTCTTCCCAGGCTGGGCCCTGCGTTGTCGGGACTTGCGACCCGGATTCTTCCCATGTGGGGCCTTCCCATCATGGAGCTTAGAGTTGAGCCCACAGCAGTCACATGCTTTCGGTGTCCTCTTCCTCTCAGAAGAGCGGCCATTGGTGCCCACCTGTGCTGGCGGCGTGTGGGGGGCTGAGCCGTCATGAACCATGGCTCTGTCCTCAGCCCCTACCCCATCTCGTCACGGCTGCCTCTGGCCCTCAGTGCTGGTCCCAGCCCTTCAGGGGCCCTGTACCATGGAGCTCCCCAGTGGATGGACTCTCTAGATGAGTCACACCAGTCTCTCAGATGGTGGAGAATGTAGATTCTCAGGGATGAGGCCTTGCTGCTCCTCCTATGCTTCCCTAAGCAGTACTCCGGATTGGCGGGTTTGTGAACATACACTGTACCAACATGCGTTCAGTTCCGTGGGTAGTCTTCTTACAACCTGCTCCAACAACTCTTCTTAGGAGCCAAGGAAGAAGCTGCATTCAAGTAAAGAGCAGTGTTAGGCTAAATGTGTAAAATTAACATACTACTCTGTGCAATTTGATGACAACAGTACTGTGTAGATAGATAGCTAGGCATATTAGAAGAAAGCGGTATGACCTGTGTTGTCAAATGTTGCTCCATCACATCACAGATATCTAATAATTTCCTAGCTCAAGAGTACATTCTTAAGGAGTGTAGGAGAGCCTACAGTTACTTCTTAAGGTCCAAGGATATAGGTTATTTTCAGAGGTAGACTGGTTCTGGCAGCCAAAAACTGCATCTAAACATGAATCGATTCTCAATTGAAAAACAGTTAGAAGCATAAAGCCCTTTACTTTCATATCACGTCAAAATATTTTCACAAATGGAAAATACACTTTCTGTACACGGTTTTAACCGGCTTTATCACAGCCGCGCTGCATCCGATAATGTGTTTTGTGTAACGGCCTTCTTCCGCTACCCAAGTGTTGAGCATACTACGTAGCTAGTTAGCACAGGTGCCGCCTCAGTCTTCCGTAAACACCCGCTGTAACGTGGAGATATGGCCGTGTGGGAACAGTAACACTAAAAAGGTGTGTAGTAATTTAAAAAGATGCACTATGGAGAAAAATCGCTCCACCATTTCTTGGTTGCTAAAAATCTAATAGATTGTAATTTTAGTTTGTGACCACAAACAAGCAAGTTTAGTGTTCAATTATTCTCTACCATGTGAAATCTTTTCCATAACCAAAAATATTGTATTTTCAGCTGGTGTTCAACACCTAAAGTAAGATGCAAAAAAATAAACTTAATGGGAAGCATAGAAATAGCACACATAGAACAGATCTACCGCTTCTTAGGACTTGCTTTCAATGACAAATCTATACACACACACATTTAGTTCAATTTGGGTCGGGTCGCCCAAAAGTCACATATTACAGCTTTAACATTATGTTCTGAAAATGATTTATTGCTAATATGAAAAGGAACTTGTTTCCAAAACCGTACCGCAAGTGATGCGTGTTCACGTTCAGAATGAGCATCGGGGAAATTCTAAACAAAAGTCCCCCAGGAAAAAAGATTATTCAATAGGCACTAGTTACATGCTGACCACACCGGACGCATTGCATGCGCTGCAAAATAAATGCACACATACATGTTATTCAATCATTTCAAGCAAGCGTCTATATCCAGCCACTAAAATATAACTTGGGCTGTATTTTGTTCTCTCATCATTGGTTTTTAGGAGAATATACCCATGTGGGTAATTGAAAGGTGAGAGGTTCAGACTCCAGTCAGTTGCAGTAATGCACCTTAAAGTTAGTTGCCAACCAGTAGTGGAGGCTGGTGGGAAGAGCTATAGGAGGACGAGCTCATTGTAACGGCTGGAATGGAATATCTTTAACTAGGCAAGTCAGTTAAGAACAAGTTTTATTTACAATGACAGCCTACCAAAAGGCCTCCACATCACAACAAGAGACAACATAAAGAGAGACCTAAGACAACATAGCATGGTAGCAGCACAACACATGGTACAAACAGCACAAGTGGCACGCTGCAGAGAAGTGAAAGGATGAGTGACCCAGGGATGTCTGTGCTTTGGGGACATTTAACAGAATGTGACTGGCAGAACAGGTGTTGCATGTGGAGGATGAGGGCTGCAGTAGATATGAGGCCTAAGACAGTTTTATAAATAATCATCAACCAGTGGCTCTTGCGACAGGTGTACAGAGATGACCAGAAGAGTATAGGAGTGCAGTGATGTGTCCTAGAAGGAGCATTGGTGCAAAATATGATGGCCGAATGGTAATGAACATCTAGCCGCTAGAAAGCACCCTTACCTGCCAATCTATAAATTACGTCCCCGTAATCTAGCATGGATAAGATGGTCATCTGAATCAGAGTTAGTTTGGCAGGTGGGGTGAAAGAGGAATGATTACGATAGAAGAAACCAAGTATAGATTTAACTTTAGCCTGCAGCTTTGGCATGTGCTGAGAGAAGGACAGTGTACCGCCTAGCCATACTCCCAAGTACTTGTATGAGGTGACTCAAGAGGTAGTAATCACACCTGTGGGGAGAGGGGCATTCTTCTTAACAAACCAAATGACCTTTGTTTAGGAGGTTTTGAGAACAAGGTTAAGGGGAGAGAAATCTTGTTGGACACTAAGAAATAAATGTTGTAGAGCGTTTAACACAAAATCCAGGGAGGGGCCAGCTGAGTATAAGACTATCATCTGCAAATAAATGGATGAGAGAGCTTCCTACTGCCGGAGCTATGTTGTTGATGTAAATTGAGAAGAGTGTGGGGCCTAGGATCAACCCTTGGAGTACACCCTTGGTGACAGGCAGTGGCTGAGACAGCAGATGTTCTCTCTTTATACACTGCACTCAGAGGTAGTAAGAAAAACAGAGCAAAGACCCCTCAGAGATACCAATACTCCTTAGCCGGCCCACAAGAATGGAATGGTCTACCGTATCAAAAGCTTTGGCCAAGTCAATAAAAATAGCAGCACGACATTGCTTAGAATCAAGGGAAATGGTGACATCATTGAGGCCCTTTAAAGGTTGAAAGGGACATCCATAACATGAGCCGAACCAGAGAGAATAATATAGACATCAAGAAAGCCAGTCGATTATTGACAAGTTTTTCCAACACTTTTGATAAACAGGGCAAAATAGAAATAGGCCTATAACAGTTAGAATCCATTTTCCAATAACTTTTTGGAGTTAGACCCACAGCGTGAACTGCTCCTTAAAGTAACTTTGGCCTTCCGGATAGCCTAAGTGCATTTATTTCTCATTTGCCTGAACAAGAGCCAATCAGCTTGAGTATGTGTGTGCAGAGCCTTTTGCCAAATGCAATTGAGGTGGAGTAACTCTGCAAGATAACGGTCGAACCAAGGGCTTAAACTGTTTTAAATGCTAATTTCTCTTTATGGGGCCGTGTTTGTTAACAATATCACTAAAATTATCAAAAAATAAAAGGACTAAGCATCTTCAGAGGGGATCAAGCTAATTCTATACCAATTTTAAAAAAGGCCAGGTCATGAAGGTTTGCGCATTAACATTTTTTAGCAAGTGTCTGACAAATCAGGACACGTCGTTTCACTGAGCAGCCATTAGGAACACAGGCTGTAAAACAGTGATCACTAAGGTCATTACAGAAAACACCAGACTGATACCTATTGGGATTATTTGTGAGGATAACATCAAGGAGAGTAGCCTTTTCTGGGTGTTTGGAGTCATACCTTGTGGGATTGGTAATCTGAGAAAGATTTAGGGAGTCCCATTGCTTTAGGACTTGGTCAGGTGGTTTAAGCATGTCCCAGTTTAGGTCACCTGGCAGGACGAATTCAGACTTAGTGTAAGGGACCAGGAGAGCGCTTAGGGCAGGTAGGGTACAGGCCGGTGCTGATGGAGGATGATAACACCCAGCAACAGTCAAAGAGCTATTTGAAAGTGTAATGCTTAAAATAAGCAAATCAAATTGTTTGGGGACAGACTTGGTGGAAACTGAGCACTGAAGGTGATTCTTGGTAAAGATTGCCACTCCAACTTTGGAAGATCTGTCTTGCCAAAAAAGGTTATAACCAGAAAGGGTTAACATCGGTATTCAAAACACTCTTTCTTAAACACGTCTCAGTAATGATCAACACCTGGATTGGAGCTGTGAACCCACACTTTCAATTGATCGATTTTTAGGTAATAAACTTCTAATGTTAATGTGCAGAATACCCAGGCTTTTACAAGAGTAGAAATCAGTGAAACAGATATCAGAGCACAATAATTGGGGCTAGCAACAGTAGATAGGGTGTACATGCACATTTCCAGATATCATCAACAGTAATAAAATCAAGGCACGGTAGAGGACAGGGAGAGCTCTGCAGTGTTGATTTATTACATTTGAATATGCATCAGATGGCAACAAGATCATATTACACAGCAATTTCATCCGGTAACATGAATACAAAGCCGGCGAGAGGTGGTTAGAATAGGATGGGAGGCCAAGAGTCCGTGTAACCAATAGAGAGTCAGAGTCCCGAGTATGGGAACAAACAGTCTGTCCCACGGTTGGGTAAACAAGAAAGTTCAGTGAACAAAGCATGCAGGAATCATGAGACAAATAGCAAAAATGCACAAGAAAAAAATAACAACTTGGGACTAGCCATTATAAGGTCAGAGTCACTCGCCCCAACAGTGTCTGTGAGCTGGAGGCGAGCGAAAGCTCGGGGGGGTGGTACCTGTACCAGGGGGAGACAACCAGGACAGACGGTAAACAGATCGCCAGGTGGAATCCAAGCAGCAGTGCAGCAGGCAATGGAAGTAGGTGTCACACCCACTTGGAAGAAGCTTTTTTTCTGGAGGCAGATCTATTGTAGAAAATGCACAGTAGATGGTTTCTGAACAGCAGGAGGGGGCTTCAAGGCCTCTGGATTTGGGTGGGGTAGCCTGCCATTTGTTGGGCTCAAAGGCTTTGACACCTCACACGTCAGTGCTAATTGAAGTTTTATCTGGTCTGTCTCAGTTCCAGGTTGGATAGTAGCATTAATCCTTCCAGGTCCTTTAGTCCAAAATTAGGTTGTAGGTTTGGATTTTTGATCTGGAGTGAAGGTTATGCTGTGGAGGGTAGCATCCTGTATATGTCTCGAATTTCCCGTCTGCATGGGGCAAAAAAATATATACAAAACCGAAGCATGGAGAACAAGAAAAATGTAAATTGACTCCATGTTTCTCATTCTTGATCCATGACACACATGCGGTAGTTAACAATCTATGGTTTTGTTTTATGAAAGGAGAGACGGAATCAGGGAGAGAGATGGAGGTTGGTAGGTAGGGTGAGGATGCAGGGCGAGTCAGGCAGCTACATTGTTCTCAGCTCCAGCAGTGAAATACATGGAACAGAATTTAAAAAAAAAGTTGTTTCCGTGTGTGTGATATCGTTCCATTAATTCCATTCCAACGAACCTGTCCTGTAGCCCCCCCACAAGACTGAACTAGGAGAGATTACTAGAAACTATTTAGGTTTCCCCTTTATCTGTGGACTCCTTGTCAGAGTAGAGAGAACACAATTTTATGTGACTAAAAATTGGTCGATATTCTACAAAGATCCATCAAAAAAGAGACCTTGTACATTTCAAGTAAAATAACAAACCAATGTTTATATTCCAGGACAAGTTGCTAGCAACAGCAAGCTGGCTAGATAAATGTTTCAAGCTGTCCCCAAATGAATATAGTTGGTTCAGAGTTCATTTTGATATTTCAACCTGCTTGTCCTGATCATGTCTGGTGGGATAGACAAACTCAACATGCACACGCGCGGAGCCATTTTGGTCATCATGTTAGGTCTGAGGTAATCTTTTCTTTGCTTCCACCACAACTAGGATACTGATGTGACATTTATATTTATGATTCTGACATTTACTGTCTATCATTACGTAAATAAAGACAATATCCAAATGTAAATTATTAATATTATTGGCATACTATTTATAGGGCTAATGTGTTTCTAAAATGACATGTATTACAGCTAATAATGGTTGTCTAACAAATAAAACATCTCCCTGACAAGTTCAGTTGCTGTCGGACTAGTAACCAACCATGTGAAATTAGCCACAATAAGGATTAGCCACAACTGAAATTTGCTGGTGGCTTTCAAAATATAAAGCCCCACCATTTAAAAGTGATCTAAACAGCTACAAAGTGGAATCATGCCATATTTGGACAAAGTAATGCTAAACAAGGTTGGAGAGTTGTATATAAATTCAACAAAAGACAACAGTTAATTTGACAAAAAAACTTTAAAAAAATTGAAATCGCACTGTGGGTGTACTACACTTCAGACTTGGATTGGGGGCATACTTATATGCACTATCCAGCCTTACCTTGGGTCCGGGACATGGGGTATATAGAGAGCAATAATAATGGCATCTTTTTGTAGGCACTAACTCCGTCATGGTTCGTTGGACAAAGCTTTTCATGGACAATATCGTATACGTTTTGATCTAAGAGATCCTCAATCAGCTAACGTCACTTTGTTAAGCACTTTGTTAAGCATTTATGTAATACAAAAGTACATAAAGCACATATGGCTTAATAATTCACGATTATGTTAACTGAATTCTCATAGAACAAAACGTATACGTTCTCCTAAACCTGTGTTAACTTAAACCTCAGACCTTATTTTCGGCGTTCATCCCAAAACCGTATTATTTCCCATTTGAATGACAGAGGTACCTCATTTCCGGTTTTTAGGACGACAAACTGGCAAACTATTTTGTTTCTAGTTTCACATAAGTCTTTTTTTTTTGCAGACGGTCTTATCCAGAGCGACTACATGAGCAACTGGGGTTAAGTTACTTGCTTAAGGAAAGATTAGGCACATAGTCGGCTTGGCAATTCGAACTGGCGACCTTTCGGTTACCCAACGTTCTTAACCGCTAGGCTACCTGCCGCCCCAGTTACCTAGCTAATATGTGAAGGGAAAGAGGGGGATAACTAGTCAGCTGTACAACTGGATGCATTCAACTGAAATGTGTATTTCGTATTTAACCGAGGTGCCATAATCGACATCCACGTCTTCGGCGCTCAGCCATGTATACAATATAACTTGGAACCACTTAGCTGGTTGGATAAGGCAAGGCTATTTCTCTGTTTGCTGTCATGTGTGTGAATGTTTATATCAAAACACAGAAGAGCCACGATAACGTAGGAGGGGTGAACAAGCTTGCTAGCATAGCAAGCCGACTAGCTACCAACACAAATGGTTATTCCTGTTATTTCCATGTCTGGAAAAAAAGCGATCGGTCTGCACAGAAACTAGTTTTTTCCAGTAACGATAACTCGCCAATAGAAACACATAAAAGCACATACATTACCACATTTCTGCAATAGTGAAACAAGTTGCACCGCTACTACAATGATATCAAACAAATCACTTGTCAAACAATCGGTCTCATTAGTTTGCTGTCGCTTACTGATTGCGTCACATTTAAGCGCAAACACTATACCATAGAGAAATATAGAGGACTGGAGTGGCCAAAAGGTCGTCTTAGCGTGGGAAGCACAATTGAGAGCGTCCACCATTCTAATGTAGTCAACTGGGTGGACTTCCAACTTCATTGGCTGATCCCTCCTGGTGACCCGGTTGGAGTCATGTACAACTGGGTCATCAGGAGGGATCAACCAATCGTGAAAAAGAAATATGACCTCTTAAATATAGAGATAGCCTCAATGGCGCTGCCTACACTGTCACATTTGTTATAGTGGCACAGATAGAAAGTTGTTGCCTGGCTACCCAAACTCCTTGCTCTGGCCAAACGCTACACTACGCCCACAGACATTATTTTCTTCTCCACAATGAGTATGGATCTGAGTACTTCCCAACAATTTCTAGAATGGAAATCCATTCTATCAATATGAGTCTGGCATCAATATGAGTCTGAAACATTTACTCTAGTGTCAAAAGTGACTACAGAGTGTAAATAGAATCATTTTTGTCTGTCTCGTTTAAAACAGTTTGGAACTTCAGTGTTTCACAAAAAGTGAAGGTTTGGTTTGGATTACAATTGAATTCTACAGACGAAGAACCATATATGTGACAATTTTTCCATTTTAAGATAATCAGTTCTTTTTATATTATTAATTGTGTGTACCACATTAGGTGTTTTATGGTTGACAAATAATTCACCATACCCATATCTTCCAACAACTAATGATACTTTTTTTGTTATTTCAAAAAATACTTTTTTTTATTGCTGTTTTAATTTTTAGAATGTGGAAGAACAGTATATCTCCAGTGATGATTTCAGTTTGTGGAAGAACAGTATATGTGACGTTTTCCATGACTCTTGTAAGATGTCCTTTTTTAACACCTGATATGTTTTAAGTACTTTCAAGTACAGATGCCCTTCATGTAAATAACTTGAACGCAATATGTAGTTAATTCATTTGTATGGAGGTTCATTTAAAGATGGTCTATCAACTTTAACACTGATTACTTTTCTTAAAAGTTGAGTCATGAAATCTTAGTCTCATTTAAAATTAAGTCCTCAATGTGAACATACCATAGAATAACTACAAAAATAGAATATAATTAAATTAATTCAATCAAAACCAGCACAACTTGTACATTTCAAATATGGATCAATGTGATGTGCCAATATGCATGTCCATTATGCAGGTCCCTAAGGTCAATATTACAAAACGTTCAGAAAATCATTCTCTTTGCGTTTAACACTATGATCAGCAATTAAGTTTTGAATTGCGTTATACCCATGCTAAAGGCAAGAAATGTCCTTCTGCACTGAGGTGACAGCAGTAAATAAGTATTAACTGCTTAGAGTTCATGCTAAATGTGGTGACAGAGAGACATACTGTATATTGTAATTAATTTTAAAAAAGGAATCAAGATCAAATGAATACTCACACTGTATGTGATGACTTATTTGTTTTTAATTCAGATTAAAAAAAGGTTCAAATGATCACACACAAAATAATTCTCAACAGAACACATTGTACATAACATTTTCTACACTAGGAACATCTTAAAATTAAATTAATTCAATATACTGTGCTGGTTCAAATCATATACAAATTGATTCACATAGAAAACACCTACTATACATTTAATTTCCTAATAGGGGTGACATGTCTTCTGAAATGTATTCAGATTCAACATACTATACAGGTTCAGGGGATCATAAACTCACAGAAAAAAACAGTTAATTATGTAGATTAGTTTAACAACAAATTATTCACTCTGCAGTGATTTATAAAAAGAGCGTGCAGCAGCTGGCAAGTAGTTGAGCATGCTCATCAGATCTTGGTACATGTTTTTTTTGATGGGCAGAGGACTCTCATATGTTCTAGGGTAGTGGCTTGCAAAATAGGGAGGTTGAGGTGTAGCTCCTTGTTGTGGTTTGGAGATCAGCCACGATTTCCATCCCTCAAATAGACTGTGGCTCTGTCTGGCGTACAGATTCCAAGGATCCTCAACTGAAATTAGAACAGTAACATTTTAAGTTCCTGACATCAATAAACAACTTTCACAGTCAAGCATTAGGATATTTTATTGTTGGAACAACATGTTGCATGTTGATGGGATGTTAGTAAACTATTCTCTGTGGCAATACCTGTGACTTTTAACCACCTCACTGAGGTGATCTGTAGTCCAGCTGGTCGCTTGAGGACAGAATCTGGGAGGTGCCTGAAGTCTTCACATTGCATCCTCCTCACCTTGAATGGTTTTGCTGGTTGTGCTTCAAGTATCATCTTTGAAACATCATCAGGTGTATGAAGGACTGACACCTTGCGCCTCTTCTCGATGGTGGCAAAATATCAATCACAAGGAAGAAAAGAAATGACCAGAGACCATGAACTTCTGCTCAACTTGGGTAAAGTAACCCATAGAGACGAGAATCGACATCAGATTGAGCATCCGCCAGTTGTTATTCTGCCCACAGCATCTGTCACTGAATATGATCAACTTGCGCACCTCTGGTTTGGTGAGTGGCGTGAATTTTGTCTTCACCCACTTCAATATGCAGCTTGCCACCTCAATGCTCCCTCGGTGTGCAATCCTTGCAGGATACAGTGTAACGTTACATATAACTAGCTAGCTACTGTAGCCATGTCGAATCATCCGGTGGATGGAGAAAAAGTAGCTAGCTATGTTTCTTCTCTAATCTAGCAATAACATTTGTAACGATAATGCACAAGTTAGTAGCCAACAAACTTTAGCTAATAAGTTTATAACTATAAGTCTATAGTTACAAATTAGACAACCCAGAACATACATGTTAGTTACTGTACTCTATAGCTAGCTAGCTTGATTGTTTGATATACGGTTCCTCCATATACCTATTTTGGACAGCTTTTCACAGTTTTTTCTTGACCCTTACGATTTGTATAGGGGTTTCCAGCATCCCGTAAGATCTTCCTTCGCCTGTCTTTCCATTCTATTAGTTTTGTTTTACGTTTCTTTCCCACATTTTGGCGATTTTCATCAGCAACAGAAAAGTTGTGTGCTTGTCCGTCCATTCTGAGTGGTGCACATAAACGGTTATTCCACGAGAGCCTATCTTTAAATTTAAAATGATTGTTAAATAGCGTGTGGAAAGCTTGTGAAACCGGTTCACTATAGAACAAGGGTGTCCAATAATGATTTTTCATGTATATCTCTTTTTTTGTATTTTTTTATGTCACATATATGGTTCTTCATTGTAAACAAATCAAATTTTGCCTAGCTCCACGTGGAAATTGACCAACCTCCTACTTCGTTTCCCTTCATAGAGGGGACTCGATTAATCTGGCATTCGTTTTGGAACCCCTCCTGCCTCCCAGGCGTAAACCAGGTACCCCGTTCATAGTCAATGGCGAAATCGGTAAAAAAAAAAAGCGACCTAATTAGAACTTGGAGTAATGAGCAGGATTCTGTGTTTCCTATGGAACACCGTTTGGGTCCTAAAGCACGTGGTCAAATCGCAATATTTAAGCAGGTGCAAGCGCTAAATTAACGCCTACACGCATCAAAAAAGCGCGTGCAAATCTGCTAAATAAACGGCTGCAAGCGGTCCTGCACACGTCAAATTAACGCCTAATAGCTGCCTAATAAACACCTACACTCGCTAACTTAACGTGTTCTTTAATATGCTAATTTTACCAGCCAATTTCCCTAGCTCCTCCTTCATTAAATCAGTTTGATGCAACAACACCACGTTTGAAGATGGGGAGAAGGAACTTCCATATCCGCTGCAAACAGACCCTAAATAGCTGCACTTGGCTTCTGCTCTCCGATAATCCTGGACCACGTTAACAAGGTTGATTCTTTTTAAATACTATTATTACTTAATCATAAAGTTGATCTGCTAGCTAACACAGAGGACGGATCTGTGTATGGCTATGCAGTTATGTTGGAGGCTAAGAGACTGAGACAGCAGTGCAAGTAACTTAGGCCTATGTGTCACTAATAATTGTAAATCTGATTAGACCAAGGGAGTATTTTATATTTAGCTACTATATGTAGAATATATATACACTGCTCAAAAAAACAACACAATGTAACTCCAAGTCAATCACACTTCTGTGAAATCAAACTGTCCACTTAGGAAGCAACACTGATTGACAATAAATTTCACATGCTGTTGTGCAAATGGAATAGACAACAGGTGGAAATTATAGGCAATTAGCAAGACACCCCCAATAAAGGAGTGGTTCTGCAGGTGATAAACACAGACCACTTCTCAGTTCCTATGCGTCCTTGCTGATGTTTTGGTCACCTTTGAATGCTGGCGGTGCTTTCACTCTAGTGGTAGCATGAGATGGAGTCTACAACCCACACAAGTGGCTCAGGTAGTGCAGCTCATCCAGGATGGCACATCAATGCGAGCTGTGGCAAGGAGGTTTGCTGTGTCTGTCAGCGTAGTGTCCAGAGCATGGAGGCGCTACCAGGAGACAGGCCAGTACATCAGGAGACGTGGAGGAGGCCGTAGGAGGGCAACAACCCAGCAGCAGGACTGCTACCTCCGCCTTTGTGCAAGGAGGAGCACTGCCAGAGCCCTGCAGGTTAACACTGAGCACATGTGACAGACGTGACAGTCTGGAGACGCCGTGGAGAACGTTCTGCTGCCTGCAACATCCTCCAGCATGACCGGTTTGGCAGTGGGTCAGTCATGGTGTGGGGTGGCATTTCTTTGGGGGGCCGCACAGCCCCCCATGTGCTTGCCAGAGGTAGCCTGACTGCCATTAGGTACCGAGATGAGATCCTCAGACCCCTTGTGAGACCATATGCTGGTGCGGTTGGCCCTGGGTTCCTCCTAATGAAAGACAATGCTAGACCCCATGTGGCTGGAGTGTGTCAGCAGTTCCTGCAAGAGGAAGGCATTGATGCTATGGACTGGCCCACCCGTTCCCCAGACCTGAATCCAATTGAGCACATCTGGGACATCATGTCTTTCTCCATCCACCAACGCCACGTTGCACCACAGACTGTCCAGGAGTTGGCGGATGCTTTAGTCCAGGTCTGGGAGGAGATCCCTCAGGAGACCATCCGCCACCTCATCAGGAGCATGCCCAGGCGTTGTAGGGGGGTCATACAGGCACGTGGAGGCCACACACACTACTGAGCCTCATTTTGACTTGTTTTAAGGACATTACATCAAAGTTGAATCAGCCTGTAGTGTGGTTTTCCACTTTAATTTTGAGTGTGACTCCAAATCCAGACCTCCATGGGTTGATAAATTTGATTTCCATTGATCATATTTATGTAATTTTGTTGTCAGCACATTCAACTATGTAAAGAAAAAAGTATTTAATAAGAATATTTCATTCATTCAGATCTAGGATGTGTTTATTTTAGTGTTCCCTTTATTTTTTTGAGCAGTGTATTTTGTTGTAATGAATGCTGGTATTTAAATGGAAGGATTGCTAAATTAGTTACTAGTTCGCTTGATAACGTTCCTTAGCCGCACACTCCGGCCATAGTCACAGTGAACGGCGCTGTCTTGTAATATTTTTACAGCCCTGCTAGTTACATAAAGGTGACTTATCAAGGAGTACTGACGTCAAATGTTTTTAGGCAAAACAACAACTGAAGGTATAAAGCTTCAGGCAGGCTGGCTGGCTAGCTATAATTTCAATGCTACCTAGCCCTAGCAGCGCTAGCTCGCAATTAGCATGAAAACATTTACAAAGCTCACAAAGCTCATTTGACCGAGGACAACCCTGTAAAAAACGTTGCTAATATCTACAATATATCAGCTTTCCAACAGCACAGATAATACTTTTGAATACCCTTTGAAATATGAATATTTCATCTCAGCCTACGATGTAGGAAGTAACAACTTCAGACATAAACCAGGAACGTTAACGTTAGTACTATGGCACTGTTTGAACAGGAATCGCAGTCCCATCTATGGTCTCTATTCTCTTGCAGAATGGAAACCATGCAGAGGAGCCTTGAGTGGGCTAGGGGTGGGGGGGGAGGCTTATAAATGTTCGGTGTGGTTGGGCATACTGTTGTTTTTTTCACTCTTCGTTCTCCTGCTGCCCATTCTATTCGTTCTTGGTCAATATTTCTATTTATGTCTTGGCTTTAAAATCCAATATAATAATAACATTACTTGGCCACAATTTGTGACCGTTACTATAATTTAAGTGTTTTTGGAATGAGGGGGGTGGGCTGTGTCACAATACATTATGTAGCCTAAACACAGTGTATTATTGTTACAGCCAGTTCCAGTTACCGGGCTCCTCGGACTTGGAGAGGAGCACCTTGTTATGCCATCACTCAAGAGCAACTGAGGTGTCTGATGTCCTGTGCTTTCAGTGTGTCTCAGATGGCAGATCTTCTACATGTGTCTCGATTGACAGTCAAATGTCGTCTAAGGTCAGTTGTTCTTGAGAGTAATGCTATAAACTACAGACTTTAGATGCATGGTTTCCAGTTTCTTACCAATCAAACAATTTAGTTTGATTGACTACAATCAAGACAGCACTTTAAAATGACTATGATGATATGCATTACCTCATCCCTGCCCATTGTTACTCTTTTTTCCAGACACTTCAATCTGTCACATGCACCGTTATGTCAGACTTGCCTCTGAATGAAAAGATTAAGGACTTGGTGGCTGGGAACGACAAACGTGGACCGGAGGCTGTTCAATCACAATTAAGGGCTCTGGGTGCAGAGACGCAGAGTGAGGGACAGCATGCTTCGTGTTAACCCGAGGGCGGCTGCCCTCAGAGCCATGTCGCAGAGGCTGCATAGAAGGTCATACTGTGTTGCTGGACCAAACTCGTTAAGGCACCTTGATGGAAACCACAAACTGTATCTTTGTGATAGACACAATGGTCTGTATCACTGGTGAGAAGTTGTACATTGTAACATCTCAAATTGTTCATCAACAACTTGTTCTTCAACAACTAACAGTTCAGTAAGCAATGGCCCTTGATACCATATGTCACTCATGTGGATAATAATTGTTGGTTTTCGTTGCTTGGTATTTTTTTTTTGTTCAATACAAATTTAACTAGATTGGGTCTGCTGTATGGTCGGGGTTTCTCCCTAAGGGTTAGCCCTCCAACTACCTGACCCCATAACTCTGAGTTGTGGTCACCAGTATGATAAGGGAGTATAAGCCAATTTGGAAATGGTGTCAACAGTGTGTTGGTATGCTCTTTGACATTTGTCTGAGGAATTTTGTAAAAATAAAATTGTGAAGATAATATTTTGTCATACGGTAAATAGTTGTTTGGATTTTCTGAGTCAGAAATGCCTTAAACTGTTGTTTTTGTCTGTCCTCTCTCAAAGTTATGGCGATAGTGACTACTGACGGTATCTACATATATGCATGGAAAGAATAATATGACATGAATAGTGTGAGCTTCACCCTCCTAACCAACTGAAGTAATGGTGTTCACTACAGCCCTGTCCTGCACCACTTCTACTGAGGCCTGAGTCCGAGCCAGCAACCTGCGTACGAGCGGCAGGAGTGTTGCATGAGTCCTGACACCGTGCATGTGGAGTGAGCATGGTGAGAGATCACGTCAAAACGTCTCCCATGCTGCTGGTGCACTGGCGGAAAACTGGACCAGACAGAATGGACTGTACAGAATGGTGGTGGCGGTTCAGGTGAGAGATTCATGTGCTTGGGAGAATTGGATTATTCCCCAGATATTCAAATCAAGACATTATCAAGGGCCATCAACTGTGACAGGCATGCGTTACATAAAATCAGCAACAAAAAAAAAGAAATGTCCCCTTTTCAGGACCCTGTCTTTCAAAGATAATTCGTGAAAATCCAAATAACTCCATTGGAAAGGGTTTAAACACCGTTTCCCATGCTTGTTTAATGAACCATAAACGATTAACAGCTTACAAACGGTAGGCAATTAAAGTCACAGTTATGAAAACTTAGTAGAAAGGCCTCTTTGGTGTCCTGACTCTGAAAAACACCAAAAGAAAGATGCCCAGGGTCCTTGCTCATCTGCATGAACGTGCCTTAGGCATGCTGCAAGGAGGCATGAGGACTACAGATGTGGCCAGGGCAATAAATTGCAATGTCCGTACTATGAGATGCCTAAGACAGCGCTACAGGGAGACAGGCCAGACAGCTGATCGTCCATGCAGTGGCAGACCACGTGTAACAACACCTGCACAGGATTGGTACATCTGAACATCACACCTGCGGGACAGGTGCAGGATGGCAACAAAAACTGCCCAAGTTACACCAGGAACGCACAATCCCTCCATCAGTGCTCAGACTGTCTACAATAGGCTGAGAGAGGCTGGACTGAGGGTTTGTAGGACTGTTGTAAGGAAGGTCCTCACCAGACATCACCAGCAACAATGTCGCCTATGGGCACAAACCCACCATCGCTGGACCAGACAGGACTGGCAAAAAGTGCTCTTCACTGACGAGTCTGGGTTTTGGTCTCAACAGGGGTGATGGTCGGATTCGCGTTTATCGTCGAAGGAATGAGCGTTACACCGAGGCCTGTACTCTGGAGCGGGATCGATGTGGAGGGTCCGTCATGGTGTGGGGCGGTGTGTCACAGCATCATCGGACTGAGCTTTTTGTCATTGCAGACAATCTCAACGCTGTGCGTTACAGGGAAGACATCCTCCTCCCTCATGTGGTACCCTTCCTGCAGGCTCATCCAGACATGACCATCCAGCATGACAATGCCACCAGCCATACTGCTCGTTCTTTTCTGCAAGACAGGAATGTCAGTGTTCTGCCATGGCCAGCGAAGAGCCCGGATCTCAATCCCATTGAGCACGTCTGGGAACTGTTGGATCGGAGGGTGAGGGCTAGGGCCATTCCTCCCAGAATTGTCCGGGAACTTGCACGTGCCTTGTTGGAAGAGTGGGGTAACATCTCACAGCAAGAACTGGCAAATCTGGTGCAGTCCATGAAGAGGAGATGCACTGCAGTACCTAATGCAGCTGGTGGACACACCAGATACTGACTGTTACTTTTGATTTTGACCCCCCCTCTGTTCAGGGACACATTTTAGTCACATCTGTGGAACTTCAGTTTATGTCTCAGTTGTTGAATCTTATGTTCATACAAATATTTACACATGTTAAGTTTGCTGAAAATAAACGCAGTTGACAGGGAGAGGACGTTTCTTTTTTTTGCTGAGTTTAAGTGCCGTTTGGAAGATGAACTATAATGCTATCTGAAGAAGAAAATTAAGATACGCCAGAAGATGAGTGCCAGGAAGGAGGGGGGTGGTCAGCTGTGCTCGCAATTTGATTTAGGGTTGCCCTAAACTGTTTATTTGGGGTATAAGGGGATTTTGGAGCTCTACACACTGGGAAGTTTGCACCTGAGGATTAAGGAGAATGGCATGGAGACTAGCATCCCATTGGCATAGAACAGAACTGATGGACGGTTCTTGTCCCAATTTAGTTGTACGACGAGAGATGGAAATAAGAGTGTGAATAGTGTGATATTATCAGAGGCCTCATAGGTGTAAATAGACAAGTAATTGTTCCTGCCTAGCAACAGATGTACAGTGCCTTGCGAAAGTATTCGGCCCCCTTGAACTTTGCGACCTTTAGCCACATTTCAGACTTCAAACATAAAGATATAAAACTGTATTTTTTTGTGAAGAATCAACAACAAGTGGGACACAATCATGAAGTGGAACGACATTTATTGGATATTTCAAACTTTTTTAACAAATCAAAAACTGAAAAATTGGGCGTGCAAAATTATTCAGCCCCCTTAAGTTAATACTTTGTAGCGCCACCTTTTGCTGCGATTACAGCTGTAAGTCGCTTGGGGTATGTCTCTATCAGTTTTGCACATCGAGAGACTGAAATGTTTTCCCATTCCTCCTTGCAAAACAGCTCGAGCTCAGTGAGGTTGGATGGAGAGCATTTGTGAACAGCAGTTTTCAGTTCTTTCCACAGATTCTCGATTGGATTCAGGTCTGGACTTTGACTTGGCCATTCTAACACCTGGATATGTTTATTTTTGAACCATTCCATTGTAGATTTTGCTTTATGTTTTGGATGATTGTCTTGTTGGAAGACAAATCTCCGTCCCAGTCTCAGGTCTTTTGCAGACTCCATCAGGTTTTCTTCCAGAATGGTCCTGTATTTGGCTCCATCCATCTTCCCATCAATTTTAACCATCTTCCCTGTCCCTGCTGAAGAAAAGCAGGCCCAAACCATGATGCTGCCACCACCATGTTTGACAGTGGGGATGGTGTGTTCAGAGGGATGAGATGTGTTGCTTTCACGCCAAACATAACGTTTTGCATTGTTGCCAAAAAGTTCAATTCTGATTTCATCTGACCAGAGCACCTTCTTCCACATGTTTGGTGTGTCTCCCAGGTGGCTTGTGGCAAACTTTAAACAACACTTTTTATGGATATCTTTAAGAAATGGCTTTCTTCTTGCCACTCTTCCATAAAGGCCAGATTTGTGCAATATACGACTGATTGTTGTCCTATGGACAGAGTCTCCCACCTCAGCTGTAGATCTCTGCAGTTCATCCAGAGTGATCATGGGCCTCTTGGCTGCATCTCTGATCAGTCTTCTCCTTGTATGAGCTGAAAGTTTAGAGGGACGGCCAGGTCTTGGTAGATTTGCAGTGGTCTGATACTCCTTCCATTTCAATATTATCGCTTGCACAGTGCTCCTTGGGATGTTTAAAGCTTGGGAAATCTTTTTGTATCCAAATCCGGCTTTAAACTTCTTCACAACAGTATCTCGGACCTGCCTGGTGTGTTCCTTGTTCTTCATGATGCTCTCTGCGCTTTTAACGGACCTCTGAGACTATCACAGTGCAGGTGCATTTATACGGAGACTTGATTACACACAGGTGGATTGTATTTATCATCATTAGTCATTTAGGTCAACATTGGATCATTCAGAGATCCTCACTGAACTTCTGGAGAGAGTTTGCTGCACTGAAAGTAAAGGGGCTGAATAATTTTGCACGCCCAATTTTTCAGTTTTTGATTTGTTAAAAAAGTTTGAAATATCCAATAAATGTCGTTCCACTTCATGATTGTGTCCCACTTGTTTTGACCCAGTGGGTGAATCAACTTGGTTTGAGCTTTGACTAGTTGTCCGTTAGTTTTACTCTGTTTATTTAGAACCTAACAATAGGCTGCTACATTATGCTACAACTGATGTAATATCACCTTGATATGAAACCGTTACAGAGCGGAATTACACGTCACATTTGGTAGAGATGCTCTTTGGGATCTATTAATTGATATTAGAATGGGTGCCCAACAATTGGCTCCCCTATTATTTGTAACATATTTAATCCAATATGGCTGCCAATACTGAATCAGATTTTGGAAAGGTGATAATACTGTTGAATTTTGTTGCCATTTATAATAAGAAAGCTTGTGTATTTGTGATTAGTGGACCCGTCTTCAACAATGTGCCATTATATTTCATAAGTAATCTGCCCAAAGTGGTAGAAATGGCCTGGAAACACTAGAAATATACCTGTAAACCACTCAAATTTTGTTGAAGTACTACATGAATCACCTTAACAAATGGCTTTAAAAATATATTGTTACGGGATTCTTCCTGGGAAGGAGAGGCTGACTCCGGCCGCAAAACCTGAACCTATTGGGGAGGGTCTGGTTGGGCATCTGTCCGCGGTGACGGCTCTGGTGCTGGACGTGGCCCCCACTTCACCATAGTCTTAGTCCGCCCCATTGTCTGCTTCCGTGGCCTCCTAACCACGGCGACCCTTCTAAATGAACCCACTGGACAGAGGGGCAGCTCGGGACAGAGGGGCAGCTCGGGACAGAGGGGCAGCTCGGGACAGAGGGGCAGCTCGGGACAGAAGGGCAGCTCGGGTGAGAGGGGCAGCTCGGGACAGAGGGGCAACTCCGTACTGGCTGACGACTCTGGCAGATCCTGGCTGACTGGCGGCTCTGGCAGATCCTGGCTGACTGGCGGATCCTGGCTGCTCCATGCAGACTGGCGGATCCTGGCTGCTCCATGCAGACTGGCGGATCCTGGCTGCTCCATGCAGACTGGCGGATCCTGGCTGCTCCATGCAGACTGGCGGCTCTGGCTGCTCCATGCAGACTGGCGGCTCTGGCTGCTCCATGCAGACTGGCTGCTCCATGCAGACTGGCGGCTCCATGCAGACTGGCGGCTCCTTGCAGACTGGCGGCTCTGGCGGCTCCTTGCAGACTGGCGGCTCTGGCGGCTTCTTGCGGGGCGGGAGACTCCGGCAGCGCTGGACAGGCGGGAGACTCCGGCAGCGCTGGACAGGAGGGAGACTCCGGCAGCACTGGAGAGGCGAAGCGCACTGTAGGCCTGGTGCTGGCACTGGTGGTACTGGGCCGAGGACACGCACAGGAAGCCTTGTGCGGGGAGCTGCCACCGGAGGGCTGGTGCATGGAGGTGGTACTGGATAGACCGGACCGTGGAGGCGCACTGGAGCTCTTGAGCACCAAGCCTGCCCAACCTTACCTGGTTGAATGCTCCCGGTCGCCCTGCCAGTGCGGCGGGGTGGAATAGCCCGCACTGGGCTATGCAGGCGAACCGGGGACACCGTGCGTAAGGCTGGTGACACTTGGCTCGATGCCCACTCTAGCCCGGCCGATTCGCGGAGCTGGTATGTACCGCACCGGGCTATGCACCCGCACTGGGGACACCGTGCGCTCCACAGCATAACACGGTGCCTGCCCGGTCTCTCTAGCCCCCCGGTAAGCACAGGAAGTTGGCCCAGGTCTCCTACCTGGCTTCGCCATACTCCCTGTGTGCCCCCTCCCAATACATTTTTGGGGTTGACTCTCGGGCTTCCATCCACGCCACCGTGTTCATCTCTCCAACTCCATTCTCCTATAACCCTCCTCGCACTGCTCCAGCGAATCCCAGGCGGGCTCCGGCACTCTCCCTGGGTCGACCACCCACCTGTCTATTTCCTCCCAAGTCGTATAGTCCATACTTCGCTGCTCCTGCTGCCGCTGCCTGTCACCACGCCGCTTGGTCCTGTTGTGGTGGGTGATTCTGTTACGGGATTCTTCCTGGGAAGGAGAGGCAGACCAAAACGCAGCGTGGTTACTTTTATACATCTTTAGTAAAGATGATAAATGAACAATATACAAAAACAATAAATGTGACAAAACCAAAACAACCCTATCTGGTGCAACAAACACAAAGACAGGAACAATCACCCACAAAACCCAACACCAAACAGGCTACCTAAATATGGTTCCCAATCAGAGACAATGACTAACATCTGCCTCTGATTGAGAACCATATCAGGCCAAACACAGAAACAGACAAACAAGACATCCAACATAGAATGCCCACTCAGATCACACCCTGACCAAACAAAACATAGAACATACAAAGCAAACTATGGTCAGGGTGTGACATATATACAGTGCCTTCAGATAGTATTCACACCCCTTGACTTTTTCCACATTTTGTATTTTCCATTTTTTCCACATTTGTCACAGCCTGAATTTAAAATGTAGATTTTTTTGGTCACTGGCCTACACAATACCCCTATAATGTCAAAGTGGAATTATGTTTTTTTTCCCCACAAATGTATTAAAAATGAAAAGCTGAAATATTTTTAGTCAATGCCTAAAGTTCAGGAGTAAAAATGTGCTTAACAAGTCTCATAATAAGTTGCATGGATTCACTCTGTGTGCAATAATCGTGTTAAACATCTTTGTACCCCACACAATTATCTGTAAGGTCCCTCAGTCGACCAGTGAATTTCAAACACAGATTCAACCACAAAGACCAGGGAAGATTTCCAAGGCTTTGCAAAGAAGGGCACCTATTGGTAGATGGGTAAAAATAAAATAAAAGCAGACATTGAATATCCCTTTGAGCATGGTGAAGTTATTAATGACACTTTTAATGGTGTATCAATACACCCAGTCACTACAAAGATACAGGTGTCCTTCCTTATTTAGTAGCCGGAAAGGAAGGAAAATGCTCAGGGATTTCACCATGAGGCCAATGATGACTTTAAAACAGTTACAGAGTGTTAGGAGAAAACTGAGGATGGATCAACAACATTGTAGTTACTCCACAATACTAACCTAATTGACAGAGGGAAAAGAAAGAAGCCTGTAGAAGCCTACAGAATAAAACTATTCTAAAGCATGCATTCTTTTTGCAACAAGGCACTAAAGTAATAATGTAAAGCAATTGACTTTTTATCCTGAATACAAACTGTTATGTTTGGGTACAATCCAATATAATACATTACTGAGTTTCACTCTCCATAGTTACAAGCATAGTGGTGGCTGCATCATGTTATGGGTATGCTTGTAATCATTAAGGATTAGTGTGTTTTCAGGATAAAAAATAAACTGAATGGAGCTAAGCACGGGCAAAATACTAGAGGAAAAATTGGAACAGTCTGCTTTCCACCAGACACTCGGAGATGAATTCCCCTTTCAGCAGGACAATAACCTAAAACACAATGTTACGGTGCGTGAATGAGGACCCAAAAGCGACTTAACGTAAACAGAGCTTCTTTAATAACAAAACAAACGTAGGCTCAGATGGACCGGCAGATTCCGACAGGACAGGACAAGGTTGCAGCAAACATGACGATAGTCTGGTTCAGGCATGAACAACACAAACAAGAATCCGACAAAGACAGAAACAAAAACAGAGAGAGATATAGAGGACTAATCAGAGGGAAAAAGGGAACAGGTGGGAAAAGGGGTGACGAGTTAGTTAGGAGGAGACAAGGAACAGCTGGGGGAAAGAGGGGGAGAAAAGGTAACCTAATAACGACCAGCAGAGGGAGACAGGGTGAAGGGAAAGGACAGAAACAAGACACAACATGACAATACATGACAGTACATGACAGACCGAGCGCCTCCTGGCGCACTCGAGGAGGAAACCTGGCGGCAACGGAGGAAATCCTTGATCAGCGCACGGTCCAGCACGTCCCGAGAGGGAACCCAACTCCTCTCCTCAGGACCGTACCCCTCCCAATCTACTAGGTACTGATGACCACGGCCCAGGGAATCCTACGGACCCTGTAGATGGGTGCGCCCTCGACAAGGATGGGGGGGGGGGGGGGGAAGACGAGCGGGGGCGCGAAGAACGGGCTTGATACAGGAGACATGGAAGACCGGGTGGACGCGACGAAGATATCGCGGAAGAAGAAGTCGAACTGCGACAGGATTAATGATCTGAGAAATACGGAACGGACCAATGAACCGCGGGGTCAACTGGCGAGAAGCGGTCTTAAGGGGAAGGTTCTGAGTGGAGAGCCAAACTCTCTGACCGCGACAATATCTAGGACTCTTAGTTCTACGCTTATTAGCAGCTCTCACAGTCTGCGCCCTATAACGGCAAAGTGCAGACCTGACCCTCTTCCAGGTGCGCTCGCAACGTTGGACAAAAGCCTGAGCGGAGGGGACGCTGGACTCGGCGAACTGAGATGAGAACAGCGGAGGCTGGTACCCGAGGCTACTCTGAAAAGGAGATAGCCCGGTCGCAGACGAAGGAAGCGAGTTGTGGGCGTATTCTGCCCAGGGGAGCTGTTCTGACCAAGACGCAGGGTTGCGAAAAGAAAGACTGCGTAAGATGCGACCAATAGTCTGATTGGCCCGTTCTGCTTGACCGTTAGACTGGGGGTGAAAGCCGGAAGAGAGACTGACGGAAGCCCCAATCAAACGGCAAAACTCCCTCCAAAATTGAGACGTGAATTGCGGACCTCTGTCCGAAACGACGTCTGACGGAAGGCCATGAATTCTGAAAACATTCTCGATGATGATTTGTGCCGTCTCTTTAGCAGAAGGAAGCTTAGCAAGGGGAATAAAATGAGCCGCCTTAGAGAACCTGTCGACAACCGTAAGAATAACAGTCTTCCCCGCTGACGAAGGCAGTCCGGTGACAAAATCTAAGGCGATGTGAGACCACGGTCGAGAGGGAATGGGAAGCGGCCTGAGACGGCCGGCAGGAGGGGAGTTACCGGACTTAGTCTGCGCGCAGACCGAACAAGCAGCCACGAAGCGACGCGTGTCATGCTCCCGGGTGGGCCACCAAAAACGCTGGCGAATGGAAGCAAGCGTACCCCGAACGCCAGGGTGGCCGGCTAACTTGGCAGAGTGAGCCCACTGAAGAACGGCCAGACGAGTAGGAACGGGAACGAAAAGAAGGTTCCTAGGACAAGCGCGCGGCGACGGAGTTTGAGTGAGTGCTTGCTTTACCTGCCTCTCAATTCCCCAGACAGTCAACCCGACAACACGCCCCTCAGGGAGAATCCCCTCGGGGTCAGTGGAGGCTACTGAAGAACTGAAGAGACGAGATAAAGCATCAGGCTTGGTGTTCTTAGAGCCCGGACGATAAGAAATCACGAACTCGAAACGAGCGAAAAACAGCGCCCAGCGCGCCTGACGCGCATTAAGTCGTTTGGCAGAACGGATGTACTCAAGGTTCCTATGGTCAGTCCAAACGACAAAAGGAACGGTCGCCCCCTCCAACCACTGTCGCCATTCGCCTAGGGCTAAGCGGATGGCGAGCAGTTCGCGGTTTCCCACATCATAGTTACGTTCCGACTGCGACAGGCGATGAGAAAAATACGCGCAAGGGTGGACCTTGTCGTCAGAGAGGGAGCGCTGAGAAAGAATGGCTCCCACGCCCACCTCTGACGCGTCAACCTCGACAACGAACTGTCTAGTGACGTCAGGTGTAACAAGGATAGGTGCGGATGTAAAACGATTCTTGAGGAGATCAAAAGCTCCCTGGGCGGAAACGGACCACTTAAAGCACGTCTTGACAGAAGTAAGGGCTGTGAGAGGGGCTGCCACCTGACCGAAATTACGGATGAAACGACGATAGAAGTTCGCGAAGCCGAGAAAGCGCTGCAGCTCGACGCGTGACCTAGGGACGGGCCAATCAATGACAGCTTGGACCTTAGCGGGATCCATCTTAATGCCTTCAGCGGAAATAACAGAACCGAGAAATGTGACGGAGGAGGCATGAAAAGAGCACTTCTCAGCCTTCACAAAAAGACAATTCTCTAAAAGGCGCTGGAGGACACGTCGAACGTGCTGAACATGAATCTGGAGTGACGGTGAAAAAATCATGATATCGTCAAGGTAAACGAAAACAAAGATGTTCAGCATGTCTCTCAGGACATCATTGACTAATGCCTGAAAGACAGCTGGAGCGTTAGCGAGGCCGAAAGGAAGAACCCGGTATTCAAAGTGCCCTAACGGAGTGTTAAACGCCGTCTTCCACTCGTCCCCCTCCCTGATGCGCACGAGATGGTAAGCGTTACGAAGGTCCAACTTAGTGAAAAACCTGGCTCCCTGCAGGATCTCGAAGGCTGAAGACATAAGAGGAAGCGGATAACGATTCTTCACTGTTATGTCATTCAGCCCTCGATAATCTATGCAGGGGCGCAGGGACCCGTCCTTCTTCTTAACAAAAAAAAACCCCGCTCCGGCGGGAGAGGAGGAGGGGACTATGGTACCGGCGGCAAGAGCTACAGACAAATAATCTTCGAGAGCCTTACGTTCGGGAGCCGACAGAGAGTATAGTCTACCCCGGGGGGGAGTGGTTCCCGGAAGGAGATCAATACTACAATCATACGACCGGTGTGGAGGAAGAGAGGTGGCCCTGGACCGACTGAACACCGTGCGCAGATCGTGATATTCCTCCGGCACCCCTGTCAAATCACCAGGCTCCTCCTGTGAAGAAGAGACAGAGGAAACAGGAGGGATAGCAGACATTAAACATTTCACATGACAAGAGACGTTCCAGGAGAGGATAGAATTACTAGACCAATTAATGGAAGGATTATGACAAACTAGCCAGGGATGGCCCAAAACAACAGGTGTAAAAGGTGAACGAAAAATTAAAAAAGAAATGGTTTCGCTATGATTACCAGAAACAGTGAGGGTTAAATGTAGCGTCTCACGCTGAATCCTGGGGAGAGGACTACCATCCAGGGCGAACAAGGCCGTGGACTCCCTTAACTGTCTGAGAGGAATGTCATGTTCCCGAGCCCAGGTCTCGTCCATAAAACAGCCCTCCGCCCCAGAGTCTATTAAGGCACTGCAGGAAGCTGACGAACCGGTCCAGCGTAGATGGACCGACAAGGTAGTGCAGGATCTTGAAGGAGAGACAGGAGTAGTAGCGCTCACCAGTAGCCCTCCGCTTACTGATGAGCTCTGGCTTTTACTGGACATGAAGTGACAAAATGACCAGCAGAACCGCAATAGAGACAGAGGCGGTTGGTGATTCTCCGTTCCCTCTCCTTAGTCGAGATGCGGATACCTCCCAGCTGCATAGGCTCAGCACCCGAGCCGGCAGAGGAAGATGGTAGTGATGCGGAGAGGGGGGCAACGGAGAACGCGAGCTCCTTTCCACGAGCTCGGTGACGAAGATCAACCCGTCGCTCAATGCGAATAGCGAGTTCAATCAAGGAATCCACGCTGGAAGGAACCTCCCGGGAGAGAATCTCATCCTTTACCTCTGCGCGGAGACCCTCCAGAAAACGAGCGAGCAAAGCCGGCTCGTTCCAGCCACTGGAGGCAGCAAGAGTGCGAAACTCAATAGAGTAGTCTGTTATGGATCGATTACCTTGACATAGGGAGGACAGGACCCTGGAAGCCTCCTCCCCAAAAACAGATCGTTAAAAAACCCGTATCATCTCCTCCTTAAAGTCCTGATACTGGTTAGTACACTCAGCCCTTGCCTCCCAGATTGCCGTGCCCCACTCACGAGCCCGTCCAATAAGGAGAGATATGACGTAGGCGACACGAGCAGTGCTCCTGGAGTAAGTGTTGGGCTGGAGAGAAAACACAATATCACACTGGGTGAGGAACGAGCGGCATTCAGTGGGCTCCCCAGAGTAACACGGCGGGTTATTGATTCTGGGCTCCGGAGATTCGAAAGCCCTGGAAGTGGCCGGTGGATCGAGGCGGAGATGGTGAACCTGTTCTGTGAGGTTGGAGACTTGGGTGGCCAGGGTCTCAACGGCATGTCGAGCAGCAGACAATTCCTGCTCGTGTCTGCCTAGCATCGCTCCCTGGATCTCGACGGCTGAGTGGAGAGGATCCGAAGTCGCTGGGTCCATTCTTGGTCGGATTCTTCTGTTACGGTGCGTGAATGAGGACCCAAAAGCGACTTAACGTAAACAGAGCTTCTTTAATAACAAAACAAACGTAGGCTCAGATGGACCGGCAGATTCCGACAGGACAGGACAAGGTTGCAGCAAACATGACGATAGTCTGGTTCAGGCATGAACAACACAAACAAGAATCCGACAAAGACAGAAACAAAAACAGAGAGAGATATAGAGGACTAATCAGAGGGAAAAAGGGAACAGGTGGGAAAAGGGGTGACGAGGTAGTTAGGAGGAGACAAGGAACAGCTGGGGGAAAGAGGGGGAGAAAAGGTAACCTAATAACGACCAGCAGAGGGAGACAGGGTGAAGGGAAAGGACAGAAACAAGACACAACATGACAATACATGACACACAAGGCCACATCTACACTGGAGTTGCTTACCAAGAAGACAGTGAATGTTCCCTGAGTGGCCGAGTTACAGTTTTGACTAAAATCTACTTCAAAATCTATGACAAGACCTGAATATGGTTGTCTAGCAATGATCAACAACCAATTGAATAGAGCTTGAAGAATTCTGAAAAAAATTATGACCAAATGCTGCACAATCCAGGTGTGGAAAGCTCTTCAAGACTTACCCAGAAAGACTCACAGTTGTAATCGCTGCCAGAAGTGCTTCTACAAAGTCATGACTCAGGGTTGTGAATACTTATGCAAATTAGATATTTATGTATTTAATTTTCAATAAATTAGCAAAAATGTCTAAAAATATGTTTTAGCTTTGTCATTATGTGGTATTATTTTTTTGTAGATGGGTGAGAAAATATTTAATCAATTTTGAATTCAGGCTGTAATGAATACTGTTATGAATACTTTCTGAAGACACTGTAGGATAGTACTGCTTTTATAGCCTAGAATAAGGCTTACCATGGCTACAGTATCTCGAATTGGGTTGGGGTGGTGCAAGCGTGTGCAGGTTGACTCATTATTTATTTTTTTAAACCATGACCAAGATACAAAGTTCAAGATACACAGTACTTTTCTGAAAATGCTGGGTAAACGCTGCCTCAGCTACTGCATGTGTATCTCCATAGACGCTATACTATAGGCCACCGTTTCCCAAACTCCGTCCTCGGGACTCTAAGGGCTGCACATTTTGGTTTTTGCCCTAACACAGCACAGCTGATTTCAAATTATCAAAGCTTGATGATTAATTGATTATTTGAATCAGCTATGTAGTTCTAGGGCAAATATCTAAATGGTGCAGCCTTTTGTCCAGATGGGATAGGGCAGTGTGCAGTGTGATGGCGATTGCGTCATTTGTGGACCTGTTGGGGCATATGCAAACTGAAGTGGGTCTAGGGGGGAGGTGATATGATCCTTGACTAGTCTCTCAAAGCACTTCATGATGACAGAAGTGAGTGCTACAAGGCGGTAGTCATTTAGTGCAGTTATCTTTGCCGCCTTGGGTACAGAAACAATGGTGGGGATGCATGTGGGGACAACAGACTGGGATAGGGAGCGATTGAATATATCCGTAAACACACCAGCCAGCTGGTCTGCGCATGCTCTGAGTAATTGACTCTGTCAGCCAGCAGACAGGGGTGAGGATAATCAACTACTGTATTGAACTGTTCTTTTCTTCCTGTTTCAAGGTTGTTGTTTTTTTCTAGTAATTTGGGTTCTTCGCTGATTGAGTGTAAGGGTCAATACAAGAGTTTTTATTTTCCTTTCTTTTGAGCACAAACTACAGAACAGATAGAGGAGAGTAAAGTCAACTACTCAGTGAGTAGTTGGATCATTTATGTTTTTACAAAGCACAACAGCATATCAGTAAAGGATTCTCTTGTGGAATTTCCCTCTCGTGACCAAGAGAGGTAAGTTTTGAAGTGTTGAGAAATCCTCCACTACCAGCCTACAGTAAATACGGACATTAGTCAATTATGAGTAAAGTCTTCCTAATTTAAGTCAAGTGAACAGGCAAAGCTGTCAAATTGCTATTGCATGCATATTTGGCTTTCTACCCATTTACTGGACTAACTCCCTCCCTACCTCCACCTCTTGCCCCAGGAAGGAGAGGTGATATTATTATTTTTTTTTTTGAATTTTACCCCTTTTTCCTCCCCAATTTCGTAGTATCCAATTGTTGTAGTAGCTACTATCTTGTCTCATCGCTACAACTCCCGTACGGGCTCGGGAGAGACGAAGGTTGAAAGTCATGCGTCCTCCGATACACAACCAACCAAGCCGCTGCTTCTTTAACACAGCGCACATCCAACCCGGAAGCCAGCCGCACCAATGCGCCGGAGGAAACACCGTGCACCTGGCCACCTTGGCTAGCGTACACTGCGCCCAGCCCGCCACAGGAGTCGCTGGTGCGCGATGAGACAAGGACACCCCTACCGACCAAGCCCTCCCTAACCCGGGCGACGCTAGGCCAATTGTGCGTCGCCCCACGGACCTCCCGGTCGCGGCCGGTTACGACAGAGCCTGGGCGCGAACCCAGGGCTCTGATGGCACAGCTGGCGCTGCAGTACAGCGCCCTTAACCACTGCGCCACCCGGGAGGCCCTGAGAGGTGATATTTAACCATAGATGTGCTGGAGACAAAATGTCAAGTGATCAGCAGGAAGCCATGGAAGAAATGTGAAGTGAAGGATGTAGCTGACATACCAGTAAGAAGTATAGCATGTAGGGGTCTCATAGACTAGACGTAATATAGTTAACAAAAATCCGGGACACTCAAATTAGTATCACAAATGTTATCTGTCACATGCAACAAATACAACAGGTGTCGTAGACTTTAGGTGTAGACAATAACAAGGCTTTATACAAGGGGTACCGTTACCGAGTCAATGTGTGGGGTTACAGGTTAGTCAAAGTAATTGCGGTAATATGTACGAGACCAGTCAAAAGTTTGGACACACTTACTCATTCAAGGGTTTTTCTTTATCTTTACTATTGTCTACATTGTAGAATAATAGTGAAGACATCAAAACTATGAAATAACACATATGGAATCATGTAGTAACCAAAAAGATGTTAAACAAATCAACATTTATTTTATATTTTAGATCCTTCAAAGTAGCCACCCTTTGCCTTTGACAGCTTTTCACACTCTTGGCATTCTCTCAACCAGCTTCACCTGGAATGCTTTTCCAACTGTTTGAAGGAGTTCCCACATATGATTGGCTGCTTTTTCTTCACTCTGTGGTCCAACTCATCCCAAACCATCTCAATTGGGTTGAGGTTCGGTGATTGTGGAGGCCAGATCATCTGATGCAGCACTCCATCACTCTCCTTCTCGGTCAAATAGCCCTTACACAGCCTGGAGGTGTGTTGGGTCATTGTCCTGTTGAAAAACAAATGACAGTCACACTAAGCACAAACCAGATGGAATGACGTATCGCTGCAGAATGCTGTGGTAGCCATGCTGGTTAAGTGCGCCTTGAATTTGGAATAAATCACAGACAGTGTCACCAGCAAAGAACCCCCACACCATCACACCTCCTCCTCCATGCTTCACGGTGGGAACCACACATGCAGAGATAATCTGTTCACCTACTCCGCATCTCGAAGACACGGTGGTTAGAACCAAAAATCTCAGATTTGGACAGATTTCCTCCAGTCTAATGTCCGATGCTCATCTCTTCTCGTCTCTTCTCGTCATCACGTCTCTTCTTCTTATTGGTGTCCTTTAGTAGTGGTTTCTTTGCAGCAATTCAACCGTGAAGGGCTGATTTATGCAGTCTCCTCTGAACACTTGATGTTGAGGTGTGTCTGTTACTTGAACTCTGTGAAGCATTTATTTGGGGCTGCAATCTGATGTGCAGTTAACTTTAATGAAGTTATCCTCTGCAGCAGTGGTAACTCTGGGTCTTCCTTTCCTGTGGTGTTCTGAATGAGAGCCAGTTTCATCATAACGCTTGATGGTCTTTGCAACTGCACTTGAAGAAACGTTCAAAGTTCTTGACATTTTCCAAATTGACTGACCTTCAGGTCTTAAAGCAATGATGGACTGTCATTTCTCTTTGCTTATTTGAGCTGTTCTTGCCAAAATATGGACTTGGTCATTTACCAAATAGGGCTATATTCTGTATACCACTCCTACCTTGTCACAACACAACTGATTGGCTCAAACACATTAAGAAGGAAAGAAATTCCACCAATTAACTTTTAACAAGGCACACCTGTTAATTGAAATGCATTCCAGGTGACTACCTCATGAAGCTGGTTGAGAGATTGCCAAGAGTGTGAAAAGCTGTAATCAAGACAAAGGGTGGCTACTTGAAGAATCTCAAATATAAAATACATTTTGATTTGTTTAACACTTTTTTTGGTTACTACATGATTCCATATGTGTCATTTCATAGTTCTGATGTCTTCACTATTATTCTACAATGTAGAAAATAGTAAAAATAAAGAAAAACCTTCAGTAGTTGTGTCCAAACTTTTGACTGGTACTGTACATCTAGGTAGGGGTAAAGTGACTATGCATAGATAATAAACAGCGAGTAGCAGCAGCGTAAAAAAAGTGTGGGGGGGGGGGGCAATGCAAATAGTCCGGGTAGCCATTTGATTAGCTGTTGTGCAGTCTTATGGCTTGGGGGTAGAAGCTGTTAAGAAGCCTTTTGGATCTAGACTTGTAGAACTTTTTGAGGATATTTTCAGTCTCCTGGGGGGGAATAGGTGTTGTTGTGCCCTCTTCACGGCTGTGTTGGTGTGTTTGGACCATGATAGTATGTTGGTGATGTGGACACCAAGGAACTTGAAGCTCTCAAACTGCTCCACTACAGCCCCGTTGATGAGAATGGGGGCATGCTCACCCTCCTTTTCCTATAGCCCACGGTCATCTCCTTTGTCTTGATCATGTTGATGGAGAAGTTGTTGTCCTGGCACCACACTGCCAGGTCTCTGACCTCCCGTGTCATCGGCAAACGTAATAATGGTGCTGGAGTCGTGCTTACCCAAGCAGTAATTGGTGAACAGGGCTGTACAGGAGGGGACTAAACACGCACCCCTGATGAGCCCCCGTGTTGAGGATCATCGTGGCAGATGGGTTTTGTCATACCCTTACGACCTGGGGCCGGCCCATCGGGAAGACCAGGATCCAGTTGCAGAGGGAGGTGTTTAGTCCCAGGGTCAGCTTAGTGATGAGCTCTGAGGGCACTATGGTTTTGAACGCTGAGCTGTAGCCAACGAACAGCATTCTGACGTAGGTGTTCCTTTTGTCCAGGTGGGAAAGGACAGTGTGGAGTGCAATAGAGATTACATTATCTGTGGATCTGTTGGGGTGGTATGCGAATTGGAGAGGATCAAGGGTTTCTGGGATGATACTGTTGATGTGAGCCATGACCAAACTTTCAAAGCACTTCATGGCTACAGACGTGAGTGCTACGTGTCGGTAGTCATTTAGGTAGGTTACCTTTGTGTTCTTGGGCACAGGGACTATGATGTTCTGCTTGAAACATGTTGGTATTACAGACTCAGTCAGGTACAGGTTGAAAATGTCAGTGAAGACACTTGCCAGTTGTCAGCGCATGCTCGGAGTACACATCTTGGTAATCCGGTCTGGACCTTCGGCCTGTTTAAAGGTCTATAGAGAGCGTGATCACACAGTCGTCGGGAACAGCTGGTGCTCTCATGCATGCTTCAGTGTTTGCCTCGAAGCAAGTATATAAGTAATTTAGCTCATCTGGTATGCTCATGTCACTAGGCAGCTCACGGCTGGGCTTCCCTTTGTAGTCCATAATAGTTTGCAAGACCTGCCACATCCGACGAGCGTTGGAGCCAGTGTAGAGGATTCAATCTTAGTCCGGTATTGTCGCTTTGCCTGTTCTGATATGCAGATGTTATTTTCGGTCATAAGAGACAGTGGCAGAAACATTATATACAAAATAAGTTACAAACAACGTGAAAAAACACACAAAATAGCACAATTGGTTAGGAGCGTGTAAAACGGCAGCCATCTCCTCCGACCTATATGTTATGTTTGGTATGGTTAGACAGAGGTTACTTAAGGCTAAAACAAAAGGAGCGTGGTTGGTCGGGCAAACATCTAGCAACACAAAGGTTGCATGTTGGAGTCTCATCACGGACAACTTTAGCAACTACTTACTACTTTTTAGCTACTTAGCATGTTAGCTAACCCTTCCCCTAACCCTTAAACCTAACCTTGACTGTAACCTTGACCGTAACCTTAAGCCGAACCCTTAGCCTAGCTAACTTTAGACACCTAGCTAACGTTAGGCACCTAGCTAACGCTAGCCACAGCAAATGTAATTCGTAACCTATCATACAAAATGGATGATGGACATTCGCAAATTAAGAAATACC
This sequence comes from Oncorhynchus mykiss, assembly GCF_057628025.1. Taxonomy (NCBI): domain Eukaryota; kingdom Metazoa; phylum Chordata; class Actinopteri; order Salmoniformes; family Salmonidae; genus Oncorhynchus; species Oncorhynchus mykiss. The sequence goes on from NC_143025.1 coordinate 44,989,138, forward strand.
ATACCAAATGTAACATATTTGAGTGTCCCGGATTTTTCATTTACTATGTTACGTCTACCCTAGAGTCCAGGTTGGCTTACAGGGTGTGGGGAGTATGATTTTGGAATGAAACTCTCTTACCACTAAACAGGTGTATGGGCAGTGTATGGCATCTATCTACTGTACGTTGGGAAAAGTGTGGAACTCCGCAGCAATAAAATGTACCATCCAGCAAGGTAGAGTCGGGCTAGTAGGGTTTCGTTCTTCCTGGTCAGGTCAATAGGTCAGGAAAAATATACCGTATGTACTGTAACCACAAAACCCCTTCAGCTGAATGACCTACTGGTGTATTGTTGCTTTAGTTTGATTAACCTGTAGTAATGACCTATAGTAGTGAGCCCATACCTTGTGTCCAGTGCCTGCCACGGTCATCATCGACACATGTCCAGACTGTCCAACAGTAGGGTGCCTGGATGACCCCATCATAGCGGAGACGGCCAATCTGTCCCTCCAGACATACAACAGAAAGAGTCGCCTTACCAACTACTACACTCTCCTCAACCTAACAGGAGCTAGCATGCAGGTCGGTGAGTTCATTCTATGTTGTATGGCAAATATGACAATTTTGCTATTGAAATAAAATGTTACTTTGCTATTGTCTTGGAGAGGAGTAGGAGGCACTTAACCAGCATGAGATGAGGTGCAACCAAAAATCATAAAAGCATTTTAAGGAAATAGATGTGACTCTTGCTCACAAAACTTGATGTTGTGACAACTATTTCAAGTTAAAATCACTTTGCTGTCATCTTCACAGTGGGTTGAGTGTCCGTCCTACTTTGTGGAGTTCACCATTCAAGAGACGGTCTCTGCTAAGGACAATCCTGACGTTGATCTGACCCAAAGTAAAATGATGGACTGTGAATTTTCAATGGAGTACTACACTACAGCTACACACTGTCTATCACATTCTGAAATAGGTAAAAAGGGAAAACCAACTGATGATTTGTATGTGACAAGCTGGCAACTATTCCGTGGAGGAAGGTAGCCTACTGTAGACCCACATCAGCATCACACCATTCTCAGTGATTTCACTATGTCATCATATCCTGTTTTTCTGTTTGACCAATAATATGCTGGGTTCTGTTCCCTAGCACAAGGGCTTGGCACAGGCTCTCACACCACTCTGGGTGATGGCATGTTTGAGATCAAACTTCCCATCGAGTTCAAGTGTGAAATCTTTGAACCAGAGGTTGGGAATTTCCACAACAGTGCCATCACTGCCATACCATGATGGAACCTCAGTAACATAGAGACAGCACAGCAGTAACCTCAGAAATTGGGCAGATGAGACCCCCACAATGCAGGAGTTTGTTCCAGTCCAGATCTGACTAAATTGTGATGTAAATTCAGGACCAAGACTGGGTCTAGGGGTAGGGGAAAGGAAGGGGTTGATCTCGGAGTGGGCATAATGTTCTGATTGTCCCATTTCATAAGCACTTAAAGTTATTATCATTTTTATGTCCATCTCTCAGGCTAGAGAAGAAGTGATGATGAGAACCATAAACATGCACACACACACTGCTTGCTGTGGGGTCGTGGTGGTCCTATCCCCCACCTCAAAGAGCCTCACCAGCAGCAAGCAACTGTCCAGGCAAGAGAAAAACCAACTTGGGACTGGACAGGTTTCAAATCTGATTGATAAACATCTTACGTTACTGCAATGACAGCTTATTAACATTTTTTATGAGATACAAAGCTATTTGGTAACGAGGGCACTATGACTCCAATACTTCCACTCTTTTGCCTTGGCTGGATGTTTCTTTTGCTATTTTGGATCACATATGTAAAGAATTCCACAACATTGTACTGTATGATAATATGAACTATGATGTGTGTGTATCAGAGCAATAAATTAATGGTTTACAATGAATATATTTTCAATGGTCATAATTTATTGTTCAACTGTATCCAATTCATATGGAGCCCTGGAGGTGACATTGACAAATGCTTTATACAATTAAACATGTTCTCATCTGACGTGAAGGGCAAAAGTGTGCGTTTCAAAACCCTGATTAATGTCAAACAAATGACTCACAAATATTTCGCAATCTGGCACTGTGGTTTTACAGTAGATGGAGTTGTGGTGCACAATAGCAAATGAAAGTCACAGCGCCTTAAATGACAGGGAAATCAACCAATCATCGCTGGAGATGGAGTTGTTGTTTCTGGTTTTCACTTTCACAATTAGCACCGCATGAATTCTTCAAACTGTGTTCCCTTTCAGATATAGTTAGCGTATACTTAGGATTTCTGTGTAGAAAAGAGCAAGTAGAGTAAACTTACCAGGGACTAGGTAAAAAAAAAAACTAATTTTCAAGATAAACGAATTCTGCCTGCTCATCACAAGACGGTGGGGGCATGTGATATGATCAAGTTATCTAGCTAGCTAGCCTCTGGGTGTAGCTGGCTGACCTCGACAGTGAAAACAAAGCCCCGTATTATCCGGACAGAAGCGATGTATCTACCTTGATGTACACATCGTGTTTCTCGACGTAAATTACGGGAAAAACAGTGAAGATGGTTCACGTATACAACTGCCATCCCTTCGCTTCCCAGCAAATCGTGCAAGCCGAACAGGAGCCTGGGTTAGTGTGTTGTGGCGGGGGTGTCTTGTTTGTGGAGTCCGCGGGAGGATGCAAGATCGAGGCATTTCAACTGGAAGCGGAGGGGTGTCCTCTTATCTGCCGCTTCGCCACCATGGGGACTGTGCAGAGCATCCTGCACAGCGAGATAGGTGTGTCACTTAATTCCACTTATCCTTTCTGTCTTTGCGCTGTTGTTTACTCACATTGTTTATAAACCCAGAGGCGCAGCAAACATGCCGGGGTTAGGGGTGTGAGAAGTCAATGAGTGAAACATTCTTCCTTTGTTGTTAGTTTTCTCGAAATCTAAAGGCACGACCTCGATTCGAGACAATTTCTTAAGTAGTTGAACATGTTATTACGGCGCACCCCCCTCATTTTCGTCAAAAACAACTTTTATATCGAAGGAGTGCCTTTGATTTGATGGCCTGCCCATGCGAAAAAAGATTGCAGCAGGGGCACAACTTTGGTTTTAGAAGTGGGGGGAACATTATTATTATTTCTTGTTTTTATCCAGTTGGATAAATACTCAAAACAGCCTACCCGGCTGCTCATAAGCGTCCGCGTGGTCCTAAAGCACAACGCCGCATCATTTATTATAAAACTGGTGGGGACAAAAAGGCAATTTCAGAATGTGGGGAGGGCATGGCCTCCCTGTCCCCAGTGAAAGTTGCGCACCTCGAATGCAGTATAACTGCAGTACACTGTAATATAACTTTAGTTAGGGTGCAGTATGACTGCAGTATGCTGCAATTACTGCGTCCAAAATACCACAGTCCGATGCAGTTACTGCATTTTACTGCAGTTTCAAAACGGCAATCTTTTTTTTGTATGGGTGCAAATGCACTGTTCGGATCGAGACGACCGTTAGAACCGAGTGTTTCTACCATGAGCTTTGCTAGCCAACGTTGCCAAGACATCACCTGAAAGTTTGATCAGGGATTTCTATTGGAGAAGCAGTTTAAGCCTATTTTCATACAGTACTTTGGTAAACTGCTGAGGGAGTGCGGTGCATCAGCATGTGTGTATAGCTAGAGTTTGTAAATTCAGTCAAAGAAAAAAAAAACAGTAGTCTAATTTAGATCCCTTGTAAAAAAAAGTGTCTTACATTGAAAATTCATCCAGGCTAATTTCCCACAGAATATAAATGAATTAATTTGGAATATAATAATGAAATAACTCTCCACTCATGACGATGTTCTCATCCGTGTTCTCAATCCTCTCTCCTCTGTCATCCCTTGTCTTGCCCTCCCACCCCAGGGGACTACCTGGTGACCATCGAGGAGAAGAACAATGTCACCTACCTCCGCACCTACACCAACTGGCGCTACCAGGTGGCCGAGAAGACACGTGTGGGTGTGCGTCTGCTGGGCCACTTCCTGCGTGGCTCATCCATGCGTGGGGCTCCCAAGGAGCAGATGGAGATCATTGAGATTCCGCTGTTTGAGCGCCCACTGTGTGTAGCGTGCTGTGGGGTGACAGGGGACCTGCTGGTGGGCTGTCCTAAGAGCCTGGTGCTGTTCAGTCTCAAGAGACAGGCCCTCAACGATAAGCTCTCCATCCTGGACTTTGAGCGTTGTCTGATCCTCCACCTCCCAGGACTGTCGCCCCAACAGGTAGGGGTTGGGATTTCGGTAATCTCATCTACCAGCCAGTTCTTTCTGTGGAGCCTGTTATATTTGGTAGCATTTAGCCTGGTGAGGACGAGGTTAGGGTTTGGGAAGTTAATTCTGTAATGCAAACTTTGCATACAAAATATTCTTTAATAGAGTATTTATTAACGTTGCCATCACTGCCTGCAGGTGGCGATCTGTGCGGGGTACATTGCCCTGCAGGCAGAGCTCGAAGTGCTGGTGGTCAAGCTGGAGAGACTTCCTGGCTCCGCCCCTACCCAGAAGTCAGCTGACAAGAAGTCCCAGGACCACTGTCTAGTCCCCAAGGATATGATCACTGGAGCAGAACACAACAATGAGATAGGTAACTCGATTAGCTCTACACAGTGTGTTTCATGATTAACTACTCATGGTGTGATGTGGTAATGTACAGGAACTCAAGTCCTTTTGTTCACCCGACCTAGAATACCTCACAATCAAATGCCGACGGCATTACCTCCTGAGAGAATTCTCTTCGGTTATCGTCACAGCCGTGTATATTCCCCATCAAGTCGATACTGACGGCTCTCAAGGAACTACACTGGACTTTGTGTAAATTGGAAACCGCATATCCTGAGGCTGCATTTATTGTAGCTGGGGACTTTAATAAGGCAACTCTAAAGAAAACATGACCAATGTTTTATCGACACATTTCCTGCACCACTTGTGCTTAAAAAACTCTCAACCATTACTAATCTCCCTTCCGGGACGGCTACAAGGCCCTCCCCCGCCCTCCCTTCAGCAAATCAGATCATGCCTCCATCCTGTCCTCCCTTCTGAAAGGCAGAAACTCAAACAGGAAGTACACGTAGTAAGGGCCGTTCAACACTGGTATGACCAATCGGAATCCATGCTTCAAGATTGTTTTGATCACGCTGACTGGGATATGATGGGTTGCCTCTGAGAATAACATTGACGTACGTATACACTAGAGGTTGGCCGATTTATGATTTTTCATAATCATAATACCAATTATTGGAGGACAAAAAAGCCGATACCGATTAATCGTCCAATTTAATTAATTAATGTATTATATATATTTGTAATACAGACAATTACAACAAAACAGAATGAACAATGAACACATATTTTAACTTAATATAATACATAAATAAAATCTATTTAGTCTCAAATAAGTAATAAAACATGCTCAATTTGGTTAAAATGCAAAAACACAGTGTTGGAGAAGAAAGTCAAAGTGCAATATGTGCCATCTAAAAAAGCTAACTTTTAAGTTCCTTTCTCAGAACATATGAAAGCTGGTGGTTCAATATTCCAAGTTCTTCAATATTCACAGTTAAGAAGTTTTAGGTTGTAGTTATTATAGGAAATATGACGCGTCAACTATTTCTCTCTATACCATTTGTATTTCATATACCTTTGACTATTGGATGTTCTAATAGGCACTTTAGTATTGCCAGCCTAATCTCAGGAGTTGATACCCTGATGAAGACAGCTTGGCTGTCGAAACGTTGGTAATTATATTTTTGCATCTGAGCTCCTAGAGTGTGCGGCTCTCTTTTATTTTCAAGGCTTCAAGTCATAAATAGTGCTGTGGTTCAAGCATTGCTAAGGGCTGCTGGCAAACGCAGTAAAGTTTGAATGAATGCTTACGAGCCTGCTGCTGCCTACCATCGCTCAGTCAGACTGCTCTATCAAATCATAGACTTAATTATAATATAATAAACACATTGAAATACGAGCCTTTGGTCATTAATATGGTCAAATCCGGAAACGATCATTTCAAAAACAAAACGTTTATTCTTTCAGTGAAATACGGAACCGTTCCGTATTTTATCGAACGGGTGGCAACCCTAAGTCTAAATATTGCAGCTACATTCCACAACCTTCAATGTTATGTCATAATTATGTAAAATTCTGGCAAATTAGTTCGCAACGAGCCAGGCGGCCCAAACTGTTGCATATACCCTGACTCTGTGTGCAGTGAAAGCAAGAGAGGTGACACAATTTCCTGAGTTAATGTTGCCTGCTAACATGAATTTCTTTAAACTAAATATGCAGTTTAAAAAATATATACTTCTGTGTATTGATTTTAAGAAAGGCATTGACGTTTATGGTTTGGTACATTCGTGCAACGATTGTGCTTTTTTTGCGAATACCTTATTTACATAAGTATTCCGACCCTTTGCTATGAGATTCAAAATAGAGCTCTGGTGCATCCTGTTTCCATTGATCATCCTTGGAATGTTTCTACAACTTGATTGGAGTCGACTTGTGGTAAATTCTATTGATTGGACATGATTTGGAAAGGCACACACCTGTCTATATAAGGTCCCACAGTTGACAGTGAATGTCAGAGCAAAAACCAAGCCATGAAGTCGAAGGAATTGTCCGGAGAGGACCGAGACAGGATTGTGTCGAGGCACAGATCTGGGAAGGGTACCAAAACATTTCTGCATTATTGAAGGTCCACAAGAACACATTGGTCTCCATTATTCGTACATTTAAGATGTTTGGAACCACCAAGACTCTTCCTAGAGCTGACCGCCCTGCCAAACTAAGCAATCGGGGGAGAAGGGCCTTGGTCAGGGAGGTGACCAAGAACCTGATGGTCACTCTGACAGAGCTCTAGATTTCCTCTGTGGAGATGGTTGTCTTTCTGGAAGCTTCTCCCATCTCTGCATCACTCCACCAATCAGGCCTTTATGGTACAGTGGCCAGACGGAAGCCACTCCTCAGTAAAAGGCACATGATAGATTGCTTGGAGTTTGCCAAAAGGCACCTAAAGACTCTCAGACCATGAGAAACAAGATTTTCTGGTCTAATAAAACCAAGATTGAACTCTTTGGCCTGAATGCCAAGCATCACATCTGGAGGAAACCTGGCACCATCCCTACGGTGGTAGAATAAGGCTGTAACGTATCAAAATGTGGGAAAAGTAAAGGGGTCTGAATACAGTGTACTACAAACTGCACCGTAAATGGTGTGGTTGTGTATTCTGTCTGATTGGGTTGTGTTTATCTTGTCTTTGTATTCCCCAGAGGTGAGGAAAGAGGGTCTTGCTGGTCACCTTGATCAGGATGACTTCTTCATATTCCCTAAGCACCAGGAGCTGCTGGGGGACAGGGCTAAGGACTGTGGGGTCAAGGTCTCTCTGGAGTGGACAGGCATGGAGAGTGAGGCCAGGGGTATCCTCGCTATCACCTATATCTTATACAGGTGTGTACGTGTGGGAGCTGTTGTCGTGTTTTTTTATTTTTATTTAACTAGGCAAGTCCGTTAAGAACAAATTATTATTTACAATGACTGCCTACCCCGGCCAAACCCTGACGATGCTGGACCAATTGAGCGCTGCCTTATGGGACTTTTAATCACAGCCGGATGTGATTCAGCCTGGATTCAAACCAGGGACTGAAATGACGCCTCTTGCACTGAGATGCAGTGCCTTAGACCGTTGCGCCACTGGGAGCCCTTGTCTGTCTGTCTCTGTCTGTCTGTCTGTCTGTGTACGTACGTACGTACGTACTAGGGGTTGGTCTCATCCTATTGGGTCTCCCCTCCTTGCACTGAGATGCAGTGCCTTAGACCGTTGCGCCACTGGGAGCCCTTGTCTGTCTGTCTCTGTGTGTCTGTCTACGTACGTACGTACTAGGGGTTGGTCTCATCCTATTGGGTCTCCCCTCCAGACGTTTTGCTCCAGACTTCTTCCAAGGCTGCAGTGTGGAGGATACCCGCCTGCACTCCCTGCAGTTCCACCCTGTATTCACCAGTGAGTCATACCTTCCTTATGCTCTCCCTGCCTATGGAACTAACATGTACTGTAAATCCATAGGTAAGTAGGAGGCACACATATTTTAAAGTAGGACCTATTTCTACATTCCCTCCTTCACTCCTCATCCCTTTCTTTTCTATTGGTCTTCTCTCCCTGACAACCAGGTAACCAGGAAGTGTGTGCTGAGGGGGGGAGAGGGGTGGAGCCGACGTGTGTATTCTGTTTCTTCTCGCTGCCCAACACGGGCTACGTGTACAGCGTGAGGGGTGGAGTGGAGATGGTCTCAGTCTATCAGTATCCAGAGAAAGCCCAGCAGGCCGTCCTCACTGACCTCTTCCTCCACATCATCACCAAGTAAGGACAGGAGAAAGAATACGAAGTTCAGGAGACAGATATTACTGATTGATTGATTATTTGAGACTGGTCTCATCTACCTCTTCTAAACGTAATAGTACCTGTGTGTTTGGCAGGAATGCTCTCCAGTGTTTCTCAGTGAGGTGTTCTGCAGTGGCAGCCAGAGCTGAGGACCCTTACATCGATACCACCATGAAGGTGAGGATCACTCCACTGCCCTTAGCTAATGGAAGACAGATCTCTATGCATTAGACCTCCTCATTATTGATCTGAAGGACGCTTTGACTGTGTCTTCCCTACTTGTGTGTGATTGGCTGTGCCTCGGTTGGCTGTGCTCTGATTGGCCCTGCTACACAATGAGACAGGAAGCCATTAAAGTGGATAAGAGCTCCTGCAGAACTACAGATGGATGGCTGCTTGGCTCAAGATCAGTGTGTTAGATTCACAAAGATGGAGGAGCTGGAAAGGGATCAAAATGACAACCACTTACACAGTTGCAGTTTGTGTTTATACATGTGTGCGTGCCAAACAGTTACACAGTGGAAACAGAGCAGCACACTCGCATATGCGCCTAAGAAATTGATGTGTGCGAACTGAAAAAGTAAAGTGTGAGTGCATGTGCAAAGAATTGCTGCTGCAGCTATTTTCAAAGTATTTCTGACGTTTTGTATCATAGCTGGTAGCGAATCACACAAAGAACTACGAAGAGTCCCATATATCCTACAGTTTCTCGCAGCAACTGTGCCTGGGGTGCTGTGCCCGCCGTGAGTGAAGTGCTGAAAGATTCATTGTTGGAAGCGCACAGGCATAGAAGTTGATCGAATTTACCCGAAAGGCTACTAAAGTGTGACTTTGTTTCTTGACTATTTACCCTGCCCTGTGACCCATATTCAAACAAAACCATTTAAGCCACCTTCGGTTTCCAGTGTAAGACCATAACATCTGCAAGAAACGGTTGGCATGTAGCAACATTCATGTGATTATTTTAATGAATCCCAAAGATGCAAAAGTGGTAATTACAATTTCACAGACTAAACGTAAACAACCACCAGGTAATACGTCGCTTAAGTGTAACTGGCTGTTGTGTTGTGCAGGCCTGTCCTCCCATCACCATGGAGGTGTGTGCTTTGCGGATCCAGCTGTTCATTGGTCTAAAGGCTCTGTGTCACGATCGCCACCACATCGTCCTGCTAACCGCTGCAGACGTGGAGACCAGGGAGGACCCAGAGAGGGAAGCTCGCAGGAACCTGTAGGTCACACACACACACACAGTCAGAGACTGTTGTCATAGCTAGAGCTGCACTTGATTAGAAAGGAAATATACCTGTGCAATTGACTCAAACCAAACTAAATACTTCTTCAAAATCTGACCAATTCAAATTATGAGAATGTTATAGATCTATGGTAAGACGTCTGATCTAGGGCTGGCCGATATCATATTTTAAGGTAAACCGGTATACATTTTTTCAATACCATCTAAAAAAAAGTAACGTCCTCTAACTGTCAACTGCGTTTATTTTCAGCAAGCTTAATATGTGTAAATATTTGTATGAACATAACAAGATTCTACAACTGAGACATGAACTGAACAAGTTCCACAGACATGCGACTAACAGAAATGGAATAATGTGTCCCTGAATAAAGGGGGGGGGGGTCAAAAGTAACAGTCAGTATCTGGTGTGGCCACCAGCTGCTTTAAGTACTGCAGTGCATCTCCTCCTGATGGACTGCACCAGATTTGTCAGTTCTTGCTGTGAGATGTTTCCCCAGTCTTCCACCAAGGCACCTGCAAGTTCCCGGACATTTCTAGGGGAATGGCCCTAGCCCTCACCCGCCGATCCAACAGGTCCCAGACGTGCTCAATGGGATTGAGATGCGGGCTCTTCGCTGTCCATGGCAGAACACTGACATTCCTGTCTTGCAGGAAATCACGCACAGAACGAGCAGTATGGCTGGTGGCATTGTCATGCTGGATGGTCATGTCAGGATGAGACTGCAAGAAGGGTACCACATGAGAGAGGAGGATGTCTTCCCTGTAATGCACAGCGTTGAGATTGCCTGCAATCAGAAAAAGCTCAGTTTGATGATGCTGTGACACATCGCCCCAGACCATGACGAATGATCGCGCTCCAGAGTACAGGCCTCGGTGTAACGCTCATTCCCTCGACGATAAACATGAATCCGACCATCACCACTGGTGAGACAAAAACGCGACTCGTCAGTGAAGAGCACTTTTTGCCAGTCCTGTCTGGTTCAGCGACGGTGGGTTAGTGCCCATAGGCAACGTTGTTGCCAGTGATGTCTGGTGAGAACCTGCCTTACAACAGGCCTACAAGCCCTTAGTCCAGCCTCTCTCAGCCTATTGCGGTCAGTCTGAGCACTGATGGAGGGATTGTGCGTTCCTGGTGTAACTCAGGTAGTTGTTGTTGCCATCCTGTACCTGTCCCACAGGTGTGATGTTCGGATGTACCGATCCTGTTCAGGTGTTTTACACGTGGTCTGCCACTGCGAGGTCAATCAGCTGTCCATCCTGTCTCCCTGTAGCTGTCTTAGGCGTCTCACAGTACGGACATTGCAATTTATTGCCCTGGCCACATCTGTAGTCCTCATGCCTCCTTGCAGCATGCCTAAGGCACGTTCACGCAGATGAGCAGGGACCTTGGGCATCTTTCTTTTGGTGTTTTTCAGATTCAGTAGAAAGGCCTCTTTAGTGTCCAAATTTTTCATAACTGTGACCTTAATTGCCTACCGTCTGTAAGTTGTTAGTGTCTTAACGACCGTTCCACAGGTGCATGTTCATTAATTGTTTATTGAACAAGCATGGGAAACAGTGTTTAAACTCTTTACAAAAGATCTGTGAAGTTATTTAGATTTTTACGAATGACATTTAAAAGACAGGGTCCTGAAAAGGGGACATTTTCTTTTTTTGCTGAGTTTATAATGGTATTTTGATACAGATAAATTAATTTAAAGTTACTTCACTGTCAGTTTTGACCTAGTTTGGTTGAGTATAAAACAATCCGTATGTAGAAAGCCTGTTAAAACCACTTAGAATTCATTTGTTGCCTTCCCAGGTGTCGTGCACTTTTCATAATACAAATTTAGAGGTTATATTATTCAGAAATATGAAATACTGTCAAAAATGTAAAAATATTGTGACATATTTTGGCCAAATCACCCAGACAAAATCTGATCATACCCATATAACAGCTTTCTGTGTAGTACAATTACAGAAACATTGTCACTACACACACCCATCATTTATGAAGCACTGAAACTACACTCTATTTCCTCACATTGGTATTCAAAAGAATGCATTGTAAGGATATGCAGAACCAGTCAAAAGTTTGGACACACCTACTCATCCCGGGGTTTTTCTTTATTTTTGCTATTTTCTACATTGTAGAATAATAGTGAAGACATCAAAAATGATGAAATAACACATATGGCATCATGTCGTAACCAAAAAATATATTTGAGATTCAAAGTAGCCACCGTTTGCCTAGATGACAGCTTTGCACACTCTTGGCATTCTCTCAACCAGCTTCATTAGGTAGTCACCTGGAATGCATTTCAGTTAACAGGTTTTGTTAAAAGTAAATTGTGGAATTTCATTTAAGCCAGTCAGTTGTGTTGTTACATGGTAGGGGTGGTATACAGACGATAGCCCTGTTTGGTAAAAGGCCACGTCCATATTATGGCAAGAACAGCTCAAATAAGCAAAGAGAAATTACAGTCCATCATTACTTTAAGACATAAAGGTCAGTCAATGCCTAGCGGGACACCTGTCGACAACTTCCGGTGAAATTGGAGGTAGCACAATTCAAATAAATAATCATAAAAATTATGGATATTAAACATTTAGGTACATACAAGTGTCTCATATCGGTTAAAAGCTTAAATTCTTATTCATCTAACTGCATTGTCAGATTTACAATATGCTTTACAGCGATAGCATGCCCTGCGATTGTTTGAGGACAGCGCCCCATATCAACATTTTTCCACCGGCACAGGCTTCATAAAATCACAAATAGTGAAGTAGTTTCTGACCTAGAAGCTATAATATCAGCCATCTGTGGCCCAGAATGACCGGTGTTACAGAAGTGACTGGCGTTATGGAGATGAGCTGACTGTACTTCTTGCTTCCCTGACCTCTGATCCCAGGAACAGGAAGTCATCCTCCACCAAGCCCCGGGATCCCATTGAGATGAGTCGCGGCTGGAATCTATACGTGGTCAACACCGTCCCCCCACTCCAACTCTACAATGAGATGGTACAGCACCTCAACACCAGAACAACATGTCAACCAAAGCCTTAATGTTTACGAGACATTACTCATTTTTACCATTCATTTTTCTTTGGCTCTGTTGTGCTGAATGATGTGTTTATGCTGTTTAACCTTGCATTCAACAATTAACCTTTTCTCTGGGCTAGGTGGAGTATAGTAAGAAGTATGAGGAGACCAACCCTCTGTCTCAGAGCTGTCTGCACCTGCTCAGTGAGGCCCACCTCCTCCTGAGAGCCACGCTCCTGGACCCCCGGGTGGGAAATCCAGTGGAGCAGCCTCAGAGCAGTGACCAGAACCTAGCCCAGTCCCTGGGATATACAACAACAGACAAAATAGGCAGCACCACTGACAGAACAATAGACAGACAGGAGCTACAGCAGGCCTTCCAGGAGAGCTGTGCACATTTAGGAGACTGCTTCAGTAGGTCAGTTGGTTCGGGGTCACATTAAAATCAAGGTAGATTGATATGTTATTTATTTATTTATTGATACAGTATGTTAGTTGATTAATATGCTAGTTTATTGAATAATATGTTAGCTAATTGATTGATTGATTTTGTTGTTTTGTTTTTGGACTGGTTTGCCCATTTGTCAACAACTATTTTTCAAATATGTTACTGGACACTTAATGTGAAGTGTGACTGTCTCTTCCACATACAGTGGGACAAAAAAGTACTTATGGCCACCAATTGTGCAAGTTCTCCCACTTAAAAAGATGAGAGAGGCCTGTAATTTTCATCATAGGTACACTATGACAGACAAAATTAGAAAAAAAATCCAGAAAATCACATTGTAGGATTTTTTATGAATGTATTTGCAAATTATGGTGGAAAATAAGTATTTGGTCAATAACAAAAGTTTATCTCAATACTTTGTTATATACCCTTTGTTGGCAATGACCGAGGTCAAACGTTTTCTGTAAGTCTTCACAAGGTTTTCACACACTGTTGCTGGTATTTTGGCCCATTCCTCCATGCAGATCTCCTCTAGAGCAGTGATGTTTTGGGGCTGTTGCTGGGCAACACAGACTTTCAACTCCCTCCAAAGATTTTCTATGGGGTTGAGATCTGGAGACTGGCTAGGCCACTCCAGGACCTTGAAATGCTTCTTACGAAGCCACTCCTTCGTTGCCCGGGCGGTGTGTTTGGGATCATTGTCATGCTGAAAGACCCAGCCACGTTTCATCTTCAATGCCCTTGCTGATGTAAGGAGGTTTTTACTCAAAATCTCACGATACATGGCCCCATTCATTCTTTCCTTTACACGGATCAGTCATCCTGGTCCCTTTGCAGAAAAACAGCCCCAAAGCATGATGTTTCCACCCCCATGCTTCACAGCAGGTATGGTGTTCTTTGGATGCAACTCAGCATTCTTTGTCCATACACAACGAGTTGAGTTTTTACCAAAAAGTTATATTTTGGTTTCATCTGACCATATGACATTCTCCCAATCTTCTTCTGGATCATCCAAATGCTCTCTAGCAAACTTCAGACGGGCCTGGACATGTACTGGCTTAAGCAGGGGGACATGTCTGGCACTGCAGGATTTGAGTCCCTGGCGGCGTAGTGTGTTACTGATGGTAGGCTTTGTTACTTTGGTCCCAGCTCTCTGCAGGTCATTCACTAGGTCCCCCCATGTGGTTCTGGGATTTTTGCTCACTGTTCTTGTGATCATTTAGACCCCACGGGGTGAGATCTTGCGTGGAGCCCCAGATCGAAGGAGATTATCAGTGGTCTTGTATGTCTTCCATTTCCTAATAATTGCTCCCACAGTTGATTTCTTCAAACCAAGCTGCTTACCTATTGCAGATTCAGTCTTCCCAGCCTGGTGCAGGTCTACAATTTTGTTTCTGGTGTCCTTTGACAGCTCTTTGATCTTGGCCATAGTGGAGTTTGGAGTGTGACTGTTTGAGGTTGTGAACAGGTGTCTTTTATACTGATAACAAGTTCAAACAGGTGCCATTAATACAGGTAACGAGTGGAGGACAGAGGAGCCTCTTAAAGAAGAAGTTACAGGTCTGTGAGAGCCAGAACTCTTGCTTGTTTGTAGGTGACCAAATATTTATTTTCCACCATAATTTGCAAATAAATTCATAAAAAATCCTACAATGTGATTTTCTGGATTTTTTTTCTAATTTTGTCTGTCATAGTTGAAGTGTACCTATGATGAAAATGGGCCTCTCTCATCTTTTTAAGTGGGAGAACTTGCACAATTGGTGGCTGACTAAATACTTTTTTGCCCAACTGTATGTGTAGGTTTGATAAGCGTGACTGCCACCTGGCCCTGCCCTACTATAAGATGTCAGGCCTGTCTGTGACAGAGGTGATCTCCAGGAACAGGTGTCTGTCCAGCAGCCCCTGTGGCTATGGGAAGGGGTTCCTCTTCTTCCTCAAACACTCACTCTATGAGGAGACCATGGAGGAGCTCACTGAGGTAGCTACACCAGTCCTTGGAGACCTCCAGCCATTCCACATTTTTGTTAAATTCCAACACAAGCGCATCTGATTCAATAGTGTTGAATGTTGCTAGTCAAGGGTTCTTGCCTGTGTGTGTAATGTAGGAGACAGCCAACAAGGTGCTGGATATCTTCGGTGTGGCTGAGCCGTCCCAGCTCCCCCATGTTATAGCCAGCCCCTCCATGGTCAGAGCCAGCCCTGACAGTGGCCTGGCCCACCTAGAGCGCCTGGAGTCCATCGGAGCCCCCTCTGTACCCCTCACTCTCTCCAAGGCTGCCCTGGCCCTCCGCATGGGAGACCTGCAGCTCTACAGACAACACATGGACAGACACACAGAGGTTCGTGTGTGTTGACTGTGTGTGTCTATTGAAATGTAGATTATATTGTACTGTGATGTTTCACTGTGGATCCAAATAAAGTGGTTTAGTATGTAGATGTGGTATACGTACTACTGCGTATTTCCATGATGTGTGTAATTTAAAGGCGCAATAGGCAGAAATCGCTCCGCCATTTCCTGGGTGCTGAAATTCTAATAGTTGAAATCAAATTTTATTTGTCACATGCGCCGAATACAACAGGTATAGAACATATAAATCAAATCAAATTTTATTTGTCACATACACATGGTTAGCAGATGTTAATGCGAGTGTAGCGAAATGCTTGTGCTTTTAGTTCCGACAATGCAGTAATAACCAACAAGTAATCTAACTAACAATTCCAAAACTACTGTCTTATACACAGTGTAAGGGGAGAAAGAATATATGAATGAGTGATGGTACAGAGCAGCATAGGCAAGATACAGTAGATGGTATCGAGTACAGTATATACATATGAGATGAGTATGTAAACAAAGTGGCATAGTTAAAGTGGCTAGTGATACATGTATTACATAAGGATACAGTCGATGATATAGAGTACAGTATATACGTATGCATATGAGATGAATAATGTAGGGTAAGTAACATTATATAAGGTAGCATTGTTTAAAGTGGCTAGTGATATATTTACATCATTTCCCATCAATTCCCATTATTAAAGTGGCTGGAGTTGAGTCAGTGTCAGTGTGTTGGCAGCAGCCACTCAATGTTAGTGGTGGCTGTTTAACAGTCTGATGGCCTTGAGATAGAAGCTGTTTTTCAGTCTCTCGGTCCCAGCTTTGATGCACCTGTACTGACCTCGCCTTCTGGATGATAGCGGGGTGAACAGGCAGTGGCTCGGGTGGTTGATGTCCTTGATGATCTTTATGGCCTTCCTGTGACATCGGGTGGTGTAGGTGTCCTGGAGGGCAGGTAGTTTGCCCCCGGTGATGCGTTGTGCAGTGTGGTTGAGATTGCATCGTCTGTGGACCTATTTGGGCGGTAAGCAAATTGGAGTGGGTCTAGGGTGTCAGGTAGGGTGGAGGTGATATGGTCCTTGACTAGTCTCTCAAAGCACTTCATGATGACGGAAGTGAGTGCTACAGGGCGGTAGTCGTTTAGCTCAGTTACCTTAGCTTTCTTGGGAACAGGAACAATGCTAGCCCTCTTGAAGCATGTGGGAACAGCAGACTGGTATAGGGATTGATTGAATATGTCCGTAAACACACCGGCCAGCTGGTCTGCGCATGCTCTGAGGGCGCGGCTGGGGATGCCGTCTGGGCCTGCAGCCTTGCGAGGGTTAACACGTTTAAATGTCTTACTCACCTCGGGTGCAGTGAAGGAGAGACCGCATGTTTTCGTTGCAGGCCGTGTCAGTGGCACTGTATTATCCTCAAAGCGGGCAAAAAAGTTATTTAGTCTGCCTGGGAGCAAGACATCCTGGTCCGTTACTCGGCTGGATTTCTTCCTGTAGTCCGTGATTGACTGTAGACCCTGCCACATGCCTCTTGTGTCTGAGCCGTTGAATTGAGATTCTACTTTGTCTCTGTACTGACGCTTAGCTTGTTTGATAGCCTTGCGGAGGGAATAGCTGCACTGTTTGTATTCGGTCATGTTACCAGACACCTTGCCCTGATTAAAAGCAGTGGTTCGCGCTTTCAGTTTCACGCGAATGCTGCCATCAATCCACGGTTTCTGGTTAGGGAATGTTTTAATCGTTGCTATGGGAACGACATCTTCAACGCACGTTCTAATGAACTCGCACACCGAATCAGCGTATTCGTCAATATTGTTATCTGACGCAATACGAAACATATCCCAGTCCACGTGATGGAAGCAGTCTTGGAGTGTGGAGTCAGCTTGGTCGGACCAGCGTTGGACAGACCTCAGCGTGGGAGCCTCTTGTTTTAGTTTCTGTCTGTAGGCAGGGATCAACAAAATGGAGTCGTGGTCAGCTTTTCCGAAAGGGGGGCAGGGCAGGGCCTTATATGCGTCGCGGAAGTTAGAGTAACAATGATCCAAGGTCTTTCCACCCCTGGTTGCGCAATCGATATGCTGATAAAATTTAGGGAGTCTTGTTTTCAGATTAGCCTTGTTAAAATCCCCAGCTACAATGAATGCAGCCTCCGGATAAATGGTTTCCAGTTTGCAAAGAGTTAAATAAAGTTCGTTCAGAGCCATCGATGTGTCTGCTTGGGGGGATATATACGGCTGTGATTATAATCGAAGAGAATTCTCTTGGTAGATAATGCGGTCTACATTTGATTGTGAGGAATTCTAAATCAGGTGAACAGAAGGATTCTGTATGTTTCTTTCATCACACCATGTCACGTTAGCCATAAGGCATACGCCCCCGCCCCTCTTCTTACCAGAAAGATGTTTGTTTCTGTCGGCGCGATGCATGGAGAAACCCGTTGGCTGCACCGCCTCGGATAGCGTCTCTCCAGTGAGCCATGTTTCCGTGAAGCAAAGAACGTTACAGTCTCTGATGTCCCTCTGGAATGCTACCCTTGCTCGGATTTCATCAACCTTGTTGTCAAGAGACTGGACATTGGCAAGAAGAATGCTAGGGAGTGGTGCACGGTGTGCCCGTCTCCGGAGTCTGACCAGAAGACCGCCTCGTTTCCCTCTTTTTCGGAGTCGTTTTTTTGGGTCGCTGCATGGGATCCACTCCGTTGTCCTGTTTGTAAGGCAGAACACAGGATCCGCGTCGCGAAAAACATATTCTTGGTCGTACTGATGGTGAGTTGACGCTGATCTTATATTCAGTAGTTCTTCTCGACTGTATGTAATGAAACCTAAGATGACCTGGGGTACTAATGTAAGAAATAACACGTAAAAAAACTGCATAGTTTCCTAGGAACGCGAAGCGAGGCGGCCATCTCTGTCGGCGCCGGAAGTGAATTTATAGTATAAAGTAGACCTTACAGTGAAATGCTTACTTACAAGCCATTAACCAACAATGCAGTTTAAAGAAAACAGGGGAAAAAAAGATAAGATAAGAATAACAAATAATGAAAGAGCAGCAGTATATAACAATAGTGGGGCTATATACAGGGGGTACCAGTACAGAGTCAATGTCAATGTGTGGTGGCACCAGTATTGAGGTTATATGTACATGTAGGTAGAGTTATTAAAGTGTCTATGCATAGATAATAACAGAGTATCAACAGTGTAGAAGAGGGGGGAGCAATGCAAATAGTGTGGGTAGCCATTTGATTAGCTGTTCAGGAGTCTTATGGCTTGGGGCCTTCCTCTTACACTGGTATAGATGTCCTGGATGGCAGGAAGCTTGGCCCTGGTGATGTACTGGGACGTATGCACTACCCTCTGTAGTGCCTTGTGGTCGGAGGCAGAGCAGTTTCCTTAGATATCGTGCACCAGCTGTCTTCACATATATGCATAGGCCCCTGCCCCTTGTCTTACCAGAGGCTGCTGTTCTGTCCTGCCAATGGAGTGGATAACCCGACAGCTGTATGTTCTTAATGTCGTCGTTCAGCCACAACTCAGTGAAACATAAGAAATAACCATTTTTAATGTCCCGTTGGTAGGATATACATGCTTTCCGATCGTCCCATTTATTTTCCAGCGATTGAACATTAGCTAGCAGGACGTAAGGCAAGGGCAGATTAGCCACTCGTCGCCTGATTCTCAGGCACCCTGATCTTTTTCCACAAAATATAAGTAGTCCTTCTCCAGTGAATCACGGGGATCTGGGCGTGGTCGGGTGTCTGTAGTAGTATATCCCTCCCGTCCGACTCATTGAAGGGCTCCTCATCCAGTTTGAGGTGAGCAATCGCAGTTCTGATGTCCAGAAGCTCTTTTCGGTCATAAGACACAGTAGCAGCAACATTATGTACAAAACAAGTTACGAACAATGTGAAAAAAAAACAGCGTGGTTGGTTAAGAGCCGATAAGACAGCAAGCCCTCCCCTCCAGCGACATCGTAAGTCGCCTAATTCCATTTATGTGACAAAACCAGCAGTCATTGTGTAGAGAATCATTGTACCATCTAAACCACTGTGAAATATCTTTTCCATAATCAAAAAAAGTAAAAGATGCAAAAAAAATAACTTGAGAACGGGAAGCATAGAAATAGCACACACAAAACAGATCTACCACTTCTTAAACTTGCTTTCAATGAGAAGGGCAGATCTATTACTCACATTTCTATGTACATTTGGTCGGGTTGCCTACACAGTTACATATTGTAGCTTTAACTGTCTATGTACTATATACCTACTCAGATGCTGCAGGTATATGGGTTCATCGAGGAGCACAAACTGCTGCTGCATGGCAGAGGGCACACGGTGGTGCCCACCCTCCTGGCACGCCACCTCAGGGACAGCCAGGAAGGTCTGCTGGTAGCAGCCATGGTTGCGCTACACGAGAATAACAAGGTCAAACTGGACGAGGCTGACCTCTTCTTCCAGGTTAGGGTTACAGTGTTTGTGTGTAAGTCATTCCTATAGGATTTCTGTAGGATTTCCTGCAGGATTTGATCCCAAGTATGATCTTTAAAATGTTCATGTGTCATTGTGAATGTATTGAAATGTGTATGTGTGTGTCCTGTAGAAGCTTTGTGGGAACCTGTCAGGGCCCCAGGGAGGCCCTCAGCTGCTGGTGGACTTTTGGGAGGCCCTGCTGATGGCCTCATTACAGGAAGCTGTCATCCAGGAGCTGCTGTTCCGCCTCACCTCTGTCTACATTGACCGCGTCACGCGCCGAGACAGCCACGGCATGAAACCACTCAAGACCGCAGACGACCTGGTTTGTTTCTGTCTCTGTAGTTTGTTGTGTTCTTGTCACTATGGCATGATGTTCCCCAGGGTTATAGCCTAGCTAGGAGGTAGTAGAGAGGTAGTCCTACAGTAAGACTGTCTATATATCTGTTGTGTAGATCAGGGGTTTTCAAACCTCTCCTCAGGAGACCCCCCGATGTTTTAACTATTTTGCAGCCAGCATACCTGATTCAAATTGTCAACTAACCATCAAGCCATTTTATAGGTGCATCAGGTGGGCTAGTTCAGGACCACAACATTGTTTCTGTGTTGTAGATCAACTCATGTTCTCACTATGGTGTGCCATATCCCTGGGTCAGCATCCTGACTCCAGCTCACGTCAGTATCATTCAAGATCACCAGGAGGACCTCCAGAAACTACAGGTCAATCTCTCTACATTGTCTATCAATTAACCAACCAATCAACATGTAAAATAAAGCCAATATGGTGAACAAACAATAAACCCTCAATGTCCACTCCTCCCCAGTCCCTGCTGTGCGGTCCCACCCTGGATGTGTCGTCCATCCTGCCCCTGTTGGAGCAGCTGCCAGACGGGGACAACGCGGGGCTAAGTGTGCACTTGCTCTGTGCCACCAAGCTGGACCGCCACGAGAGCTCCATCGAGAGGCTTCTAGACCGATGTCCTCAGGCAATCATCCCCTATGCTAACCACGAGCTGCAGAATAACAAAATGGTGGGTACTGCTATGTAACTCACCCTACTGTGAAACGCACTGCCCCAACTCCTCTGACCCTACCCAACCTTAAATCCTCAACCCCTTACCTTAATCCTAAAGTCTGAACTCTAACATTTGTATTATATTCATGTGATTTTGTTCAGACTCTGTGGTGGCAGAAACTGTTTCCTGAGCTGTGTGAGAGAACCAGAGCAGCAGGGGGAGAGAACACCATCTTACTGTCTGCACTCAAAGGTACACTTAGACTAGCCTGTGATTCAAGCATAGGGTTTAACTCCATAATGTCACCTCTTTTGCTGTAGTTAAAATGGGAAATCTGCAGTTTTGGTAAACAGCTGAGGGATGGGGCTGGAGAAATGTAACCAGTCCTAAATTAATAGACAGTGTTATGGATGCAATAATTGCCCATCCATGATATCAAAATTATAGTTTTAACTATGTTTTGAGGCTATAGAGTTTTTGTTTACAATTACATTGTTTACACACAGTGGACTAAAACAAGCGTATATTTTTGGTTTCTGATGGGGTACGACAGTTGAACTAAGATCATGAGGCATGTATAAGTTATATTCCTCAAGAATCAAAATCGGTATATTATTAATAAAAAATATGTATGCAGAACTCGCCCCTTTAATATTCAGAGAGTTTGGGCCGCAACATCTGTATTTTCCCCGACAACAGAAACGCTGGTGGTGGTTGCCATGGAGCTGAATCCACTGGAGTTTCTGGACCTGTTGCCTGATGACGGGACGGCACACTTCTTCCTGCCTCACCTGCTGGAGTGCAGCCAGAGAAATCTCATGACGTAAGGACCGTGTGGAACAGATATACAGTAGCTCTTAAAAAAATAAAAAACATTCCATGGTCCACCCAATTTCTAGGACAGCTTTTGAATAAGTAGAACAAGTGTCCATTAAGCAAACATTCCAAATGGTATGCTGGTTTGAATGGGAATTTCCCTAACGATTCTAATGCAACATAGAGGGTCCTAAACCTGGACCGTACTGGACAATCAACCACTTAGTGTGGAGTGAGCCTCAAAACACTACCTACTACTGTAGAGCCTAATGAAAATGGCCCACATACCAAAAACAACCATGTTTGTAGTCATTAGTTAAATGAGGTGTAGAGACACTGATTTTACAACCTCACTTTGTCTTTCTGTTCCCAAGTACTGATGCCGTGTTCCTAGTCATACCCTGCAGTGGTACTAGTCCTCTATGTAGACTCCCCTGATACACTGCGAGACCTTTTCTTTACGACAGAGTATTATGAACTTGATGTTAAGTTACACACTGGACTGTTCTGGCTTTTCTTCTGTTTATTGGGTGAAGAGAAAAAGGTGGTTCAATAACATGGAATGAAGGAAGCTATGACCTCACTGTATTATCGTGATGTTTTGCTTGCGGCATTAATAAATGCTCTAAAAAAATATTTAATTTGCATTCTTCTCCTTTCTCCAAGTGTATATATGCCAATGTTGAACAAACAAAAGGATGTTATATTTTCAAAACTCATTTCGGAGCATTGACATTAGACAAGCATCAACATTTTAGTAATTTAGCAGACGTTCTTATCCAGAGCGACTTAATGCATTCATCTTCTAGGTGGGACAAAGACACTTTTCCTCAAAGTATCTATCAGCAAAGTCAGAGCTAGGGGGATGTCTTTAAAGAGGATACGGTTTCAGGTGTTTTTGGAAGGGTGGGGGTGCTTGTGTTGGGGTGTAGTGGACGCAAGTTTTGACGGTCATCTAGGGTCACGCCAAGATTCTTTGCACTCCAGGAGGGCGATATTGGAGTTGTCAACAGTGATGGAGAGACACACCAAAAGTGAGTGTATGTGGTGCACACGTCACCTGTTAGGAGTGGCCTGCCAGGTAGGACACAATCCAAGAGTTGGCGGAGCCTGAGACACCCAGCCCTGAGAGGGTGGAGAGGATCTGATAGTTCACTGTGTTGAAGGGAGCGGCTAGATCTAAAAGGATGAGAACAGAGGAGAGAGAGTGAGCTTTGGCAGTGCGAAGAGTCTCTGTGACACAGAAGAGTAGTCTTGAAGCCTGACTGGTTAAGGTCAAGAGATGGTTCTGAGAGAGATGACGAGAGAGTTGAGCAGAGACCGCACGCTCAAGTGTTTTGGAAATTAAAGGGATACAGGTCTATAGGTGACATCAGATGAGTGTTGGTTTCTTGAGGGGAGTGATTTGGGCCGTTTTGAAGTCAGAGGGGACACAGCCAGTGGTCAGGGATGAGGGAAGTGAGGAATGGGAGAAGCTCCCCAGAGATGATCTGGAGGGGATGGGGTCGAGCGGGCAGGTTGTCGGCGGCCAGACCTCCCTTGTCGCAGGATTTCATCTGGAGAGCGAGGGGAGAAAGAGGTCAGGGCGTAAGGGAATTCTGCGTGAGTGGGACTAGTGACTCCGTAGGCTGAGTGATTGAGGAGCGGATGTCGTCAACCTTTTCAAAGTGCTTGACAATGTCGTACGCAGATGGGGGGGGGGGGGGGATTAAGGGGGGAGGAGAAGGTGGAAAAATAGTTCCCTCGGGTTAGAAGCAGAAGCTAGAAGTGTAGATTGATAGAAAGTGGCTTTAGCAGCGTATACAGAGGAAGAGAAGGTGGAGGGCGTGAAAGGATGACAGGTCCTCCGGCAGTTTAGTTTTTCTCCATTTGGCTCAGCTGCCTGCAGCCCCGTTCTGCAAGCTCGCAATGAGTCACTCAGCCACGGAGCAGGAGGTTAAATCCAAGCCGGGCCAGGATGAAAGGGGACAGTGTGAATCATAGGATGCAGAAAGGGAGGAGTGTAGGGTCGAATCAGGAAACAAAGTAGCGATCAGAGACCCGGAGGTGGTTTGCAGTGAGATTAGTAGGCAAACAGCCTCTAGTAAAGAGGAGTTCAAGCGTATTCCCTGCTTTGTGAGTTGGAAGGGATTGGAAAAGGTGGTCAAAAAGAGGGGAAAGAAATGATTTGAAGGCAGACATTGGGAGGTAGAAGTAACCAAGTACAGAGAACGGTGAGCAATCGTCAGGAAATGAGCCTATCAAGGTGTCCAAGCTCATGGAAGAAAACTCCAAAGTCACCAGGTGGGCGATAGATAACAATGTTAAGCTTGAGTGGACAAGTGACAGCATGGAATTCAAATAAGGAAATGGACAGGTGAAGGAGAAAATCTCCAGTCAGAGAAATTAGTGTGCTGCCACCGAGACGAACAGAAGCTCTTGGACTTTGAGAGAAAATGTAGTCAGATGAGAGAACAGCAAGAGTAGCAGTGTTCTCTGGGTTGATCCACAGCTCTGTCAGGGCTAAAAAGTCAAGGGACTGAAGGGCAGCATAGGCTGAGACAAACTCTGCGTTCTCTGCAGCAGATTGTCAGTTCCAAACGCTGCCAGAGACCCAGAATTTGACATGGGTTGTATGCGCAGGGTACATTCAATTAGAAGGGTTGCAGCCAAGGGGTGGGGAGTGTCTGTAAATCCAACTGGGAGAGGAGTGAACAGATATAGAACACACACACATAGTTGACAAAGCTACAAAAGTGCAAAAAGAGAAACAGAAAATAACATGCTAAGATACTCAAGTGAGAGTGGTGTGGGGCCTTCACTTTCCTTCCTCAAACAACTCAGCAGAACTGTCTTTGTTTTCAGCGACGGTTTTAGTTTTGCTAACTAGAAACCAGGAGAGACTGAAGTAGTAACACAAATTGTTAATTGCCTAGTAGAGGTGAAGAGCATGCCTCCCTGTACTAATTGCTGATTGCCTAGGAGATGAGAGACCACTCCGCCTCCAATACAGCCACTGATTATCAAAACAAGTCACAAATTGCCCTGTCCCGTTAATCCTGGTTGATGTGTCAACAATCATCAGCCATTTATGTGCAGTCAGCAGTTCACACATCAAGTAGGTTACAGGGAAGACAGGCAGCACTTAAGTTTAACTGACAGCAGTTTTGCACTGTTTCGCTATGACTTTAGTTATCAATCTAGCAAGAGGGCAATATTTTATCAATGCATTATTTTATATTATTTTGTTTTTGTATGTATTATTTCTTACACTGCTACCCCAGGAAATCTTAAGTCTTATTATATACAGCCGGGAAGAACTATTGGCTATAAGAGCAACGTCAACTTACCAACATTATGACCAGGAATATGACTTTCCCGAAGCGGATCCTCTGTTTGGTCCCCCACCCAGGACAATTGATCGATCCCAGTAGGCGACCCAAAACAACGGCGCCGCAGAAGGGGCAGATGGAGCGGTCTTCTGGTCAGGCTCCGTAGACGGGCACATTGCTCACCGTTCCCGAATATACTACTCGCCAATGTCCAGTCTCTTGACAACAAGGTAGACAAAATTCGAGCAAGGGTTGCCTTCCTGAGAGACATCAGAGATTGTAACATCCTCTGTTTCACAGAGAAATGGTATAGCCACCGGGTTTCTTCACGCATCGTGCCAACAGAAACAAACATCTCTCTGGTAAGAAGGGCGGCGGTGTATGCCTTATGATTAACTAATTGGGGTGTGATCATAACAACATACAGGAACTCAAGTCCTTTTGTTCACCTGACCTAGAATTCCTTACAATCAAATGCCGACCACATTATCTACCAAGAGTATTCTCTTCGATTATAATCACAGCCGTGCATATCCCCCCCAAGCAGACACCTCGACGGCCCTGAAATAACTTATTTGGACTCTACGGAAACTGGAAACCACATATCCTGAGGCTGCATTTATTATACTTGGGGATTTTAACAAGGCTAATCTGAAAACAAGGCTCCATAAATTTTATCAGCATATCGAATGTGTGACCCGGGCAGGCAAAATTCTGGATCATTGCTACTCTAACTTCCGCGACGCATACAAAAGCCCTCCCTTGCCCTCCTTTCGGCAAATCTGACCACGACTCCATTTTGTTGCTCCCAGCCTATAGACAGAAACTAAAACAGGAAACGCCCGTGCTCATGTCTGTTCAGCGCTGGTCCGACCAATCTGATTCCACGCTTCAAGATTGCTTCGATCACGTGGACTGGGATATGTTCCGTAAAGCCTCAGACAACAACATTGATGTATATGCTGATTCGGTGGGCGAGTTTATTAGCAAGCGCATCAGTGATGTTGTACCCACAGTGACTTTTAAAACCCTCTCCAACCAGAAACCGTGGATCGATGGTAGCATTCACGCACACCACTGCTTTTAATCATGGCAAGGCGACCGGAAATATGACCGAATACAAACAGTGTAGCTATTCCCTCCTCAAGGCAATCAAACAAGCTAAGCGTCAGTATAGAGACAAAGTAGCGTCACAATTCAACGGCTCAGAAACAAGACGTATGTGGCAGGGTCTAAAGTCTATCACGGATTACAAAAAGAAAACCAGCCTCGTCGCTGACACTGATGTCTTGCTCCAAGACAAACTAAACAACTTCTCTGCTCACTTTGAGGACAATACAGTGCCACTGACACGGCCCTCTACCAAAACCTGTGGGCTCTCCTTCACCGCAGCCAACGTGAGTAAAACATTTAAACATGTTAACCCTCGCAAGGCTGCCGGCCCAGACAGCATCCCTAGCCGCGTCCTCAGAGCATGTGCAGACCAGCTGGCTGGTGTTTACAGACATATTCAATCAATCCCTATCCCAGTCTGCTGTTCCCACATGCTTCAAAAGGGCCACCATTGTTCCTGTTCCCAAGAAAGCTAAGGTAACTGAGCTAAATGACTAGCCCCGTAGCACTCACTTCCGTCATCATGAAGTGCTTTGAGAGACTAGTCAAAGATCATATCACCTCCACCCTAGCTGACACCCTAGACCCACGCCAATTTGCTTACCGCCCCAATAGGTCCACAGACGATGCAATCTCAACCACACTGCACACTGCCCTAACCCATCTGGACAAGAGGAATACCTATGTAAGAATGCTGTTCATCAATTACAGCTCAGCATTTAACACCATAGTACCCTCCAAACTCAGGGTCTCGACCCCACCCTGTGCAACTGGGTCCTGGACTTTCTGATGGGCCGCCCCCTGTTGGTGAGGGTAGGAAACAACCCCTACACCCCGCTGATCCTCAACACTGGTCCCCCCCCCCCACAAGGGTGCGTTCTCAGCCCTTTCCTGTACTCCATGTTCACCCATGACTGCGTGGCCATGCATTTCTCCAACTCAATCATCAAGTTTGCAGACGACACTACAATGGTAGGCTTGATTACCAACAACGACGAGACAGCCTACAGGGAGGAGGTGAGGGCCCTCGGGAGTGTGGTGTCAGGAAAATAACCTCACACTCAACGTCAACAAAACAAAGGAGATTATCGTGGACTTCAGGAAACAGCAGAGGGAGCATTCCCCTATCCACATCAATGGGACAGTAGTGGAGAAGGTGGAAAGTCCTAAGTTTCTCGGTGTACACATCATGGACAAACTGAAATGGTCCACCCACACAGACAGCGTGGTGAAGATGGCGCAATAGCACTTCAGGAGGCTGAAGAAATTTGGCTTGTCACCAAAGACATTCACAAACTTTTACAGGTGCACAATTGAGAGCATTCTGTCGGGCTGTACGGAAACTGTACGGAAACTGCTCCGTCCACAACCGTAAGGCTCTCCAGAGGGTTGTGAGGTCTACACAATGCACCACCGGGGGCAAACTACCAGGACACCTACACCACCCGATGTCACAGGAAGGCCAAAAAGATAATCAAAGACAACAACCACCCTAGCCACTGCCTGTTCACTCCGCTATCCAGAAGGCGAGGTGCATCAAAGCTGGCCATCAGACTGTTAAACAGCCATCACTGATATTGAGTGGCTGCTGCGAACATACTGACTCAAATCTCTAGCCACTTTAATAATTAAAAATTGGATGTAATAAATGTGTCACTTTAAACTATGCCACTTTATATAATGTTTACATACCCTACATTACTCATCTAATATGTATATACTGTACTCTATACCATCTGCTGCATCTTGCCATCGCTTGCTCATCCATATATTTCTATGTACATATTCTTATACATTCCTTTACACTTGTGTGTGTGTGTGTATATAAGTTAGTTGTTTAATTGTTAGATTACTTGTTAGATATTACAGCACGGTCGGAACTAGAAGCACAAGCATCTCGCTACACTCGCATTAACATCTGCTAACCATGTGTATGTGACCAATAAAATTGGATTTGAATTTGAGGTTGCCGTGTTGTGATATAAATTGATATGATATAAAGCCGACCACCAGAGGGAGGCAAATACCAGCTTATTCTACATGAGATTCTTTACATGGTGCTAAAACAGTTTGGATGGCTGTCTTCTTATAAAATGGTGTGAAATAAATAAAATAAGTAAAGTAAACATACACTTAAAACAAAAAAAGTTATTCTACTGCTTGATTTATCGGGGACTTTCAGCTTAAGAGGTTTAAAGTAGATGGCCCTAGCTATTAAAAAGACTACTAGACAACAGATAATGACGAAAAATTATACTTATCACTCCTGTATTAAATCCGTTTAGTGCATTAATGTGTTCAGTTTGTGGTCAGTAGTCACTGTGCGCCTTGTGTGGAATACGAGGTCATTATGTAATTACTGAAGAGATGTAAATAGCTTTATTAGCTGTTTCTGTGTTTTTAATGAAGTTTTGCGCCAAAAAATAAACTTTATACTGAAGACACAAAAACACACAGAGGGGTTAGTTGTATGAGCATTCACAAGTAGGAGTAACAGCAAAATGATTAAATAAACACACACACACACACGCTAAGGTAACACCGCTCTTCACATAGTGAACTCACACACACTCCTCACCTTTCTCAATGGTGGTGTAGATGGTCTCCATACCAGCCATGATGTGGTCTGTGACGTGGCAGTGCAGCAACCAGGAGCCGGGGTACTGAGGCTTCATCTTCACCGTCTGGAAGGTGGCTGAGGATAGGTGAAACATGACTGTCCGGTAGGACCTTCCACTAAGCTGGGGAACACCGGACGAGAGAAAGTCAGATTCAGATGTGTTATTCCTGGGCTAGAATAAAAGTCGGCACACCCTGTGGGTCCCAATGACTAAAAGGTCTCAATGAATAAAAGGTAAGGTCCTATATGTGACCCTAAGTCGAGAATCCAATCGAGAATCTGTGGAAAGAACTGAAAACTGCTGTTCACAAATGCTCTCCATCCAACCTCACTGAGCTCGAGCTGTTTTGCAAGGAGGAATGGGAAAAAATGTCAGTCTCTCGATGTGCAAAACTGATAGAGACATACCCCAAGCGACTTACAGCTGTAATCGCAGCAAAAGGTGGCGCTACAAAGTATTAACTTAAGGGGGCTGAATAATTTTGCACGCCCAATTTTTCAGTTTTTGATATGTTAAAAAAGTTTGAAATATCCAATAAATGTCGTTCCACTTCATGATTGTGTCCCACTTGTTGTTGATTCTTCACAAAAAAATACAGTTTTATATCTTTATGTTTGAAGCCTGAAATGTGGCAAAAGGTCGCAAAGTTCAAGGGGGCCGAATACTTTCGCAAGGCACTGTATAAGGCATATCATGCATATTTCAGGAAAGGTTTACCTCACCTAATTTTTTTTTTAAACTTGTCACATATAGGACCTTACCTTTTATTCATTGAGACCGTATAGAAATCAGAAGAGGATACAGGCAGGTGGGAGAAACTGTGACTGCAGAGATTGAACCCTGGTCTCCAGTGGGGAGGTTTGTATGCGACAAGTGCCGGGAGTGTTACCACTTAATTACTGCTCTGCACAGGACTTTACCTTATGGTCAATGCTGCATCCATGGAAGTAGGCCGTGTGGATGTCCACCTCATTGGCCATCCCCTTCAGGTACCAGTACACCCTGTCCCCCAGCACCATGTTCAGAACCTGCATGTTCCCAAACAGCTGTCTGATGCCTGCAGCAGAGACAGAAACTTTATCTGATCCCACAGCTCCCGAGATCAGGATTGTCATACAAGGCTATAATGAAGCCTTCATAAACACTTTATAAGGCCTCAGTGGTGTAAAGTTCTTAAGAAGTACTTTAAAGTATTTTTACTTAAGTCGTTTTTTTTTATATCTGTACATTACTATTTATATTTTTGACAACTTACTTTTGCTTACTTACTACATTCAACTTACTACATTCCTAATGAAAATAATGTACTTTTTACTCCATGAATTTTACCCAACACCAAAAAGTACTCGTTTTTAAATGCTTAGCAGGACAGGAAAATGGTTGAATTTGTGCACTTATCAAGAGAACATCCCTGGTCATCCCTACTGCCTCTGATTTGGTGGGCTCGCTAGTGTCCCTCGCTACCCGTAAATAAAATAAAACCAAGAAAATGGCCCAATATAAGGAATTTTAAATGTATACTTTTACTTTTGATACCTAAGTATATTTGAGCAATTACATTTACTTTTGATACTTAAGTAAATTTAAAAGCAATCACTTTTAGACTTTTACTCAATTACTATTTTACTGGGTGACTCACTTTTACTTGAATAATTTTCTATTGAGGTATCTTTACTTTTACGCAAGTATGACAATTGGATACTTTTTCAACCACTTTAAGGCCTATATAAACTCAGCAAAAAAAGAAACGTCCCTTTTTCAGGACCCTGTCTTTCAAAGATAATTCGCAGATCTTCATGCTAAAGGGTTTAAACACTGTTTCCCATGCTTGTTCAATGAACCATAAACAATTAATGAACATGCACCTGTGGAACGGTCATTAAGATACTAACAGCTCTCAGACGGTAGGCAATTAAGGTCACAGTTATGAAAACTTAGGACACTAAAGAGGCCTTTCTTCTGACTCTGAAAATCACAAGAAAAGATGCCCAATATCCCTGCTCATCTTCGTGAA
This sequence comes from Oncorhynchus mykiss, assembly GCF_057628025.1. NCBI lineage: Eukaryota > Metazoa > Chordata > Actinopteri > Salmoniformes > Salmonidae > Oncorhynchus > Oncorhynchus mykiss. The sequence continues at coordinate 45,019,933 of NC_143025.1, forward strand.
CGTGCCTTAGGCATACTGCAAGGAGGAATGAGGACTGCAGATGTGGCCAGGGCAATGAATTGCAATGTCCGTTACTGTGAGACGCCTAAGACAGCGCTACAGGGAGACAGGCCAGACAGCTGATCGTCTTCGCAGTGGCAGACCACGTGTAACAACACCTGCACAGGATCGGTACATCTGAACATCACACCTGCGGGACAGGTACAGGATGGCAACAACAACTGCCCGAGTTACACCAGGAACGCACAATCCCTCCATCAGTGCTCAGACTGTCCGCAATAGGCTGAGAGAGGCTGGACTGAGGGCTTGTAGGCCTGTTGGAAGGCAGGTCCTCACCAGACATCACCAGCAACAACGTTGCCTATGGGCACAAACCCACAGTTGCTGGACCAGACAGGACTGGCACAAAGTGCTCTTCACTGACGAGTTGCGTTTTTGTCTCACCAGGGGTGATGGTTGGATTTGCATTTATCGTCAAAAGAATGAGCGTTACACTGAGGCCTATACTCTGGAGCGGATCGATTTGGAGGTGAAGGTTCCGTCATGGTCTGGGGCGGTGTGTCACAGCATCATCGGACTGAGCTTGTTGTCATTGCAGGCAATCTCAACGCTGTGCGTTACAGGGAAGACATCCTCCTCCCTCATGCGGTACCCTTCCTGCAGGCTCATCCTGACATGACCCTCCAGCATGACAATGCCACCAGCCATACTGCTCGTTCTGTGCATGATTTCCTGCAAGACAGGAATGTCAGTGTTCTGCCATGGCCAGCGAAGAGCCCGGATCTCAATCCCATTGAGCACGTCTGGGACCTGTTGGATCGGAGGGTGAGGGGTAGGGACATTCCCCCCCAGAAATGTCTGGGAACTTGCAGGTGCCTAGGTGGAAGAGTGGCCAATCTGGTGCAGTCCATGAGGAGGAGATGCACTGCAGTACTTAATGCAGATGGTGGCCACACCAGAAACTGACTGTTACTTTTGATTTTGCCCCCCTTCCCTTGTTCAGGGACACATTATTCAATTTCTGTTAGTTACATGTCTATGGAACTTGTTCAGTTTCTGTCTCAGTTGTAGAATCTTGTTATGTTCATACAAATATTTACACATGTTAAATAAATGCAGTTGACAGTGAGAGAACGTTTATTTTTTTAGTTTAAATGCTTAAACGTACAGTACCAGTCAAAAGTTTGGATGCACCACTCATTCAATGTTCTTTCTTTATTTTTACTAACTGCTACATTGTAGAATAATAGTGAAGACATCAGCACTATGAAATAACACATATGGAGTCATATAGTAACCAAAAAAGTGTTAAACAAATCGAAATATATTTTAAATTTGAGATTCCACACTTTGCAGCTACACATTGCCTTGATGACAGTTTTGCACACTCTTGACATTCTCTCAACCAGCTTCATGAGAGTACCATGCAATAATCTGAGACGGCGCTCAGAAGTACACAACATTTCTCCGCCATGTTGAATCAATAGAAATACGAAATTACATCATAATATTCCCCTACTTTTGATGATCTTTCATCAGAATGCAGTGCCAGGAATCCTAGTTCCGCAATAAATCGTTGTTTTGTTCGATAATGTCTATTACTAGTGTCCAATTAGCTACTTTTGCTAGCACGTTTAGTTCACATGTCCAAACGCTGGTGCCAGTCCAGGCGAACTCGGACAAAAACTTTAAAAAGTTATATTCTAGGTCGAATAAACTTGTCAAATTAAGTAGAGAATCAATTTTCAGGATGTTGTTATCATATATATCCAATAACGTTCCAACCGGAGCATTCGTTTTTGTCTACAGAGTAATGGAATGGATGGCGATATCATGAGGAATGCGCCTGACCATGAACTGGCATTCTGCAAGACCACTGACTCAAATAGTTGCCATCCGGCCCCACATCACACTAGAGGCTTCATTCCACGTTCTACTGACTGTTGACATCTAGTGGAAGGCGTAGGAAGTGCGAACAGATCCATATCTTATTGGGATGTGAATAGGCGATGAGTTGAAAATCAACCAGCCCCAGAATTTCCACTTCCTGTTTGGAGGTTTGCCTGCCATATGAGTTCTGTTATACTCACAGACATTATTCAAACAGTTCTAGAAACTTCAGAGTGTTTTCTATCCAATAGTAATAATACTATGCATATGTTAGCATCTGGGACAGAGTAGGAGGCAGTTCACTATGGGCACGCAATTCATCCAAAGTGAAAATGCTGCCCCCTATCCCTAAAAGGTTTTAAGGAACCGGGGCAGGTTCAGTGGAATGGCATGTTTCCTTGAACCTGAGCCAGAACAGCTACTACCCTCCCAGTCATCCCTGTCTGCACCGGACACTGTTAAAAAACAAGGGCACCTGAGACATGCAGACATCCTCACTGGCATGGCGCTGTTGGTGGATCAGCAGGAGGCTATACTGCAGGCAACAGTTGGACAGTGCACAAACCCCAACTGGCACACCATGTCGCCGAGACGTGGCCATAAGCAAAGAGTAACATTCTCACCTAGAAGCGGCGTTCCTAGTGGCCGGGGACTTTAATGCAGGCAAACTTAAATCAGTTTTACCAAATTTTTACCAGCATGTCACATGTCTAACCAGGGAAAAAAATTCCTAGACCACCTTTACTCCACACACAGAGATGCATTCAAAGCTCTCCATCGCCCTTTATTTGGCAAATATGACCATATTTCTATCCTCCTGATTCCTGCTTACAAGCAAAGATTAAAGCAGGAAGTACCAGTGACTCGCTCAATACAGAAGTGGTCAGATGAAATGGATGCTACACTACAGAACTGTTTTGCTAGCACAGACTGGAATGTGTTCCAGGATTCATGCAATGGCATTGAGGAAGCCCCCTCCTGTATTCTCTGTTCACCCACGACTGCGTGGCCAAACACGACTCGAACACCATCATTAAGTTTGCTGACGACACAAGGGCCTATAGGGAGAAGGTCAGAGAACTGGCAGCGTGGTGCCAGGACAACAACCTCTCCCTCAATGTGAGCAAAACAAAGGAGCTGATTGTGGACTACAGGAAAAGGCGGGCCGAACAGGCCCCCATTAATATTGACGGGGCTGTAGTGGAGCGGGTCGAGAGTTTCCACATCACCAACAAACTATCATGGTCCAAACATGCCAAGACAGTCGCGAAGAGGGCACGACAAAACCTTTCCCCCCTCAGGAGACTGAAAAGATTTGGCATGGGTCCCCAGAACCTCAAAAGGTTTGACAGCTGCACCATCGAGAGCATCCTGACCGGTTGCATCACCGCCTGGTATGCTAACTGCTCGACATCTGACCATAAGGCGCTACAGAGGGTAATGCGAACGGCCCAATACATCACTGGGGCCAAGCTTCCTGCCATCCAGGACCTATATAATAGGCGGTGTCAGAGGAAAGCCCATAAAATTGTCAGAGACTCCAGTCCAGTCACCCAAGACTGTTTTCTCTGCTACCGCACGGCAAGCGGTACCGGAGCGCCAAGTCTAGGACCAAAAGGCTTCTTCTACCCACAAGCCAATTCATAAAAATCGCCACCGGACAATTTACATTGACACCCCCCCACTCTTTTGTGCACTGCTGCTACTCACTGTTTAGTTTTTTACATATGCATAGTCACTTCGCCCCCACCTACATGTACAGATTACCTCAACTAGCCTGTATCCTCGCACACTGACTCGGTACCGGTGCCCCCTGTATATAGCCTCGTTATTCTTATTGTGTTACTTTTTATTATTGCTTTTTATTTCATTCTACTTGGTAAGTATTTTCTTCTTCTTGAACTGCACTGTTGGTTAAGGGCTTGTAATTAAGCATTTCACGGTGAAGTCTACACTTGTTGTATTCGGCGCATGTGTCAAATAAAGTTTGATTTGATTTTGATTTGATGAGGAGAGGGAGGTTGACGGCCAGTTACTCTGTCGTTGCTAAAAATGGTCCTCAAATCACAGTCGTTGGATCGGGTGTTGTCTGTAAAGTGGGGCACATAACTAAGCAGAGGGCATCAAGGCATTCAAATGGCTACAGGGATAGATGTGCAGGAGTCAGGGCTTTGGGTCAGGGATCCTGGGTGACATACTGGATGGTCTGGGGTGCACTACAGCAGTGGTGGAGGTCAAGTGTCCCTATGGTGCAAGGGATCTTACCATTGAAGAGGCAGTGAAGTCGAAGGATTTCTATATCAAGGAGGGACGGTCTTACAGCCTCCGCGAAGACCATCCTCACACACAAACAATAGGCTCCTAGAATAGATTGTATTCCTTTCAAGTTTTGCTCAAAGCAGCCAACTAAAGTAATGTAGTTAAACGTAAGTTCAATCACAAAAGCTGGTCTGAGTGCATCTCCCCAGTTTCATTAACACATTAACACTCCCCAGTTTCATTAACACATTAACACTCCTCAGTTTCATTAACACATTAACACTCCTCAGTTTCATTAACACAATTCACATTGCATTTTATCATGGGCACAGTGGGAATTTATATCTGTAACGTTTAATTGATGTCTTACCCCCAGAGTGAGAGGGTGAGAGAGCAGATCTCCTTGCTGAGGGGGGTGTTGATCATGCACTGCTTCTCGTGGGGTGCGCCTGATGTTCCGCATGTCACACCTAGAGAAATTAACATTCAGTTCTCTGGCAGCAGCTCTGGTGGACATTTCTGCAGTCAGCATGCCAATTGCACTCTCCCTTAAAACATTGAGACATCTCTGGTATTGTGTTGTGTAACAAAACTGCAAAATTTAGAGTGGCATTTTATTGTCCCAAGCACAAGGTTCACCTGTGTAATGATCAGGCTGTTTAATTATCTTCTTTATGTGCCACACGTGTCAGGTAGATGGATTGTCTTGGCAAAGGAGAAATGCTGATTAACATGGATGACAACAAATTTGTGCACAAAATCTGAGATAAATAAGCTTTTTGTGCATATGGAACATTTCTGGGATCTTATATTTCAGCTCATGACACCAACACTTTACATGTTGTGTTTTTATTTTTGTTCAGTATATTTAGATTTTCAATAAACATTAGAGACATAATATAATTTACATGTTTTCAACAATCTAAGCCAACCCTGTTTGTTTTGCCCCGTAGTTGCGCACGTGTCAGTTTTGTTGCTCACCAACCAACCCGTCTATCCTTATTCAAATAAGTATCAAAGTATACAGCGTTGACAAATGTATCATGTTTACAAAAAATTATAATCCAAACAATTCAAATGGAAAATACGGATTTATTTAAGGCAGCACAAACACTAAAATATATGACAAATGCACTAAATATATAAAATGGCCTTAACAATTTAGCATCTGCGAGACAACAATTTTCAGAAAATGAAAACAGTATTACAAAAGACAAAACTTTCATACAAAAAAATATATACTTTTGTGCTTTAGTAAAATGTAGACTTAAGACATCAAACATAAAAAATACTACAGTTCCGGTCTGTATTATACACACATTCATTCAGTGTATTTCTAATACAGTGCTTTGAAATTAATACTATAAATTAACTGAACATTCAGACAGGTATCTCTCCCTCATACAGGGATGAGACAGCATTCGCTTATTAATCACACTTTCTGATTAGAAACTGGCCCAGGGACTATGTAGGATACGAGGAGAGGAAGTTGGACTATTGAGATACACCCCCAGGAGTGTTTGGAAAGCAATGTTAAACAGATGACATTGTACACGCTCCTGGCGTGTATCGTATGTGTGTGCATGTGTCATATCATGTGTATGCACATCAATCTTAAGTTATATGCATGCGTGTGTATGTATAATTTACATGTGTGTGTGTCAAATTTTGTGTGTGTGTGCAGGTGTCTGTGTGTGTGTCTCATCTATGTGTGTGTTTAGGCATTGAGGGTGTAGTCCTGCTTGTAGCAGCAGGGTCTGCAGACAGCTGTCACCAGCCCATTGATGACCTGCAGGACACATATGATGAACTCCAGCCCACTGAGGCCCAGCAGGATGGACATCAGGGTCACGTTCCACTCTACAATGCTGACAGGCTGCAGGCAATTAGACCACGTGTCCTTCTCCATTAGGTACCTGTGGACAGACACAGAAATTAAAGTTGTGTATATTACAGTCTGTATTGCAGTTTGATAAGAAGCTGTGACTCACTCGACAGGATGTCATTTCATAACACACACACACACACAATAGGAAGTGGACGCACAACAGAAAATTAACTCCAAATCAAAAACAGAACAACGCACACACACACTCACAGAGGATTTGTTTCCAATGCATTTTGGCACCTAAAAGAAACCTACATAGGTAGAATATTTCCAGAATAATTCACATTTCCTGTGTGAAGAGGGTAAAACTAACCTTCCTCCCTCATTGGCGAAGGGATAAGACCATCCCAGAGCAGTGAAGCACTGAGGTCCCTCCAACATGGCCATGGCTGAGATGATGAAACAGTATCCCGAGCCGGCCAGACCCACTAGAGCTGCCATTACTGACCCACACATCTATATAATACACAAACTGTACATTAGTATATAAATATATATACACACACACGGTTCAAGCATACCTGTTAATCCCAGATCAACTGCATAACAATCCCCTTGGGAGTAGTGTGTGGTTGTGTGAGGAGAAATGTTGGCTTATCACTGTTACAAACCAGTGTATACACAGATAAGGTTCAGCTCCTCTCCCTGGCCCAGATGCTTTGTACTCCCTGATGGTGAAGCCTCCTTCACATATCCTTCACATAGTGTACCCCCTAATAGTGTTACAATGGCCCCTTTGTATGATTAGCTAGGCATAGCTTACCTTTCATGAGCCTAATAGCATTAGCTTAGCATAGTCCCTCACAGTGTTTGAATAGTCCTTTGTACCATCTGTACTTTTATTAATAGGATCAAAGGCTTGTGTAACAAACCAAATAACATCCACAAACCTACTTTGACGGTTTACAAAAAAACAACAAAAGCCTGAGCTGAAGAACACATCAAGGCTGACCTGTCACCTTTGCTTTTTGCACAGTAATAGAATCACTGTCTGAAATCACAATAAGTAACCAAAGCATCAGTCCTCACCATGAAGCTTTCATTCCAACAGCAGCCTGTACACTTCCCCAGGCTGATGAACACTCCAGCAGGCAAAAACATCTACAGAGACACACAATTCGGGAGACCTCAGGGTCTGTCACAGTATGATATTTCAGTGTATACCCTCTATATAAAACAATATCCTCAAGACCCTCAATGTGTTGATTTGAATTACATTGAGTGCATCTAAAGAGTCGGTCTTGCACAGTATCTCACTGCGAAATGTGGACCACAATGTAAATAAGCCTACAGGCTTTATCGTGTTTTTATCTTCAATCATTTTTTGTGTATGCGATGTTGTCTCCGGCTGGAGCAGCCTGCAACATCTAATTATCTAATAAATTCAATCAATCAAGAGCTCTGTGGTTGTAGCACTGTACTGTACAACCATCCCTAATCACAAACATATGGTCTATAGAGCAGTTTTATAAAATTATGGCTAATTCCTAGACTGGGTTTCTGGACAAATCCTCCAAATAAGAAAATACAACTCCTGGGGTAGCTTGTCGGAGGAAGAGCTGACAACCGTTTTCCTTTGTCTCCTGTAGTATCTCCACAGTAAGGAAAACAGCCATGAGGCAAGTCCCCATTGTCAGAAAGGTAAACACACACATACAGGATACAGATTAGCCACACACTCAAACTGCCCTCTTACAACAACAGCACAAGATAAATTAATTGTGTCAGATTACCACCTGATATTATCAGAAAGGAAATACAAGACCAAAATAATATATAGTGGGGCAAAAAAGTATTTAGTCAGCCACCAATTGTGCAAGTTCTCCCACTTAAAAAGATGAGAGAGGCCTGTAATTTTCATCATAGGTACACTTCAACTATGACAGACAAAATGAGAAAAAGAAATCCAGAAAATCACATTGTAGGATTTTTAATGAATTTATTTGCAAATTATGGTGGAAAATAAGTATTTGGTCACCTTAAACAAGCAAGATTTCTAGCTCTCACAGACCTGTAACTTATTCTTTAAGAGGCTCCTCTGTCCTCCACTCGTTACCTGTATTAATGGCACCTGTTTGAACTTGTTATCAGTATAAAAGACACCTGTCCACAACCTCAAACAGTCACACTCCAAACTCCACTATGGCCAAGACCAAAGAGCTGTCAAAGGACACCAGAAACAAAATTGTAGACCTGCACCAGACTGGGAAGACTGAATCTGCAATAGGTAAGCAGCTTGGTTTGAGCAAAAATCCCAGAACCACACGGGGGGACCTAGTGAATGACCTGCAGAGAGCTGGGACCAAAGTAACAAAGCCTACCATCAGTAACACACTACGCCGCCAGGGACTCAAATCCTGCAGTGCCAGACGTGTCCCCCTGCTTAAGCCAGTACATGTCCAGGCCCAGCAACAGCCCCAAAACATCACTGCTCTAGAGGAGATATGCATGGAGGAATGGGCCAAAATACCAGCAACAGTGTGTGAAAACCTTGTGACGACTTACTGAAAACGTTTGACCTCTGTCATTGCCAACAAAGGGTATATAACAAAGTATTGAGATAAACTTTTGTTATTGACCAAATACTTATTTTCCACCATTTGCAAATAAATTCATTAAAAATCCTACAATGTGATTTTCTGGATTTTTTTTCTCACTTTGTCTGTCATAGCTGAAGTGTGCCTATGATGAAAATTACAGGCCTCTCTCATCTTTTTAAGTGGGAGAACTTGCACAATTGGTGGCTGACTAAATACTTTTTTGCCCCACTGTATATACACAAGGCCAACTGTTTTGACCGTGAAAGTTATCTTTATATTTATATTTGAATCTACCATTCACTCCCTGAACAGCCTGTAAATCTGACCCATAAACCATCAACTCAATAATACTACTGTAGCCTGTGTAGTAACAATAGACTAACACTCACCAACACACCTCCCCCTCCGATTCCCATCATGAACCAGATCAGCCTGGACAGTCGCTCCTGTTGGACATATTGGATCTCTCCTCCAGGGAAGAACAGCAGGATGTTGGCCATGATACAGCACACAGCCAGGGGCAGAAGGGCAAAGCCCAGGGACCGCGCAAAACCCACGGAGCACATCTGCCCTACCACCCAGGATGAGGAGGAATGGAGAGAGAGAAGTAGAGGTGTGGAGCACCAGAGAGGAGTGGAGCGGTATCACCAGGGAGAGAGGAATTGAGAGTGACAATGGAGAGAGAGAGAGAGATATGAAGGTCTGGGGTCTGTTCACAGCTGTAATCAAGGAAGGAAACTGAATGGTTTACCTAGTGTGTAGGGTTTTAGCTGAACTCTCCACCTCCTTCCAGTCACACTGAGGCTGATCACGCAACCAGTTCCGTTTTACGGCGAGGGGCTGAGTGGAGGGGTTACCACAGGAAGAGTGAGAGGTGAGTGTCTTGAGCCCTAACCAATCCCTCAGGGCATGCAAGTGATTCAGCCAGAAAAACGTTGACAAATCCCTCAGGAACTGGGAGGGGAGGGGTGATGAGAGAGAGAGAGAGAGAGGGAGTGGGGGAGGGACAGAAAGCGAGGGGGCGAGTAAGAAAGACAGACACATATACATAGTGATAGAGAGTATGTGTGTCTATTTTCCACACCCACCCCAATCTGAGAGGCAGAGGTAGTTGGGCTGGGTAGCTGGGCCCCAGACTGCATTCAAAACCTGCTACTTCAGAGACAAAAGAGTCTCTCCATGTTTTGTGAAAAATCTGCACAAAAATGTTCTGGATTACGCTGCACTCAACCTCCACCCTTCCTTATGAGCCTACTCTCCTATGGCAGGGGCGGCAAACAACCTGGAAACATTAACCAACAAGTCAACTGACCATCACAAAGAATGTACAGTGCATTTGGAAAGTATTCAGACCCCTTTACCACATTTTGTTACGTTACACCCTTATTCTAAAATGGCTAAAATAAAATAAAAATCACTGGAATTGTGATACAGTGAATTATAAGTGAAATAATCAGTCTGTAAACAATTGTTGGAAAAATGACTTGTGTCATGCACAAAGTAGATGTCCTAACTGACTTGCCAAAACTATAGTTTGTTTAACAAGAAATTGATGGAGTGGTTGAAAAACAAGTTTTAATGACTCCAACCTAAGTGTATGTAAACTTCCGACTTCAACTGTACGTGAGGATGCTACTAATTGACTACAGTTCAGCGTTCAACACCATAGTGCCCTCAAAGCTCACCACTAAGCTAAGGACCCTGGAACTAAACACCTCCCTCCGCAACTGGACCCTGGACTTCCTGACTGGCCGTCCCCAGGTGGTAAGGGTAGGTAACAACATATTGGCCACGCTGATCCTCAACACAGTGGCCCCCCAGGGGTGCGTGCTCAGTCCCCTCCTGTACTCCCTGTTCACCAATGACTGCATGGCCAGGCACGACTCCAACACCATCATTAAGTTTGCAGACAACACAACAGTGGAAGGCCTGATCACAGACAACGACGAGACAGCCTATAGGGAGAAAGTCAGAGACCTAGCCGGGTGGTGCCAGGACAACAACCTATCCCTCAACGTGATCAAGACAAAGGGGATGATTGTGGACTACAGGAAAAGGACGACCGAGCACGCCCCCATTCTCATCGACAGGGCTGTAGTGGAGCAAGTTGAGAGCTTCAAGTTCCTTTGAGTCCACATCACCAACAAACTATCATGGTCCAAACACACCAAGAGAGTCGTGAAGAGGGCTCGACAAAGCCTTTTCCCCCTCAGGAGACTGAAAAGATTTGGCATGGGTCCCCAGATCCGTAAAAAGTTCTACAGCTGCACCATCGAGAGCATCCAGAAGGTTGCATCATTGCCTGGTATGGCAACTGCTTGACCTCCAACCGCAAGGCAGTACAGAGATTAGTCCGTACGGCCCAGTACACCACTGGGTCCAAGCTCCCTGCCATCCAGGACCCCTATACCAGGCGGTGTCAGAAGAAAGCCCTAAAAATTGTCAAAGACTCCAGCCACCCTATTCATAGACTGTTCTCTCTGCTACCGCACGTCAAGCGGTACCGGAGCACCAAGTCTAGGTCCAAAAGGCTTCTTAACAGCTTCTACCCCAAAGCCATAAGACTCCTGAACAGCTAATTAAAAGGCTGCCCAGACTACTTGCATTGTCCCCCCCACCCCCTCTTTTACACTGCTGCTACGCTCTGTTTACTATCTATGCATGGTCAATGTAACTCTACCTACACATACACATATATATACATACAGTGCCTTGCGAAAGTATTCGGCCCCCTTGAACTTTGCGACCTTTTGCCACATTTCAGACTTCAAACATAAAGATATAAAACTGTATTTTTTTGTGAAGAATCAACAACAAGTGGGACACAATCATGAAGTGGAACGACATTTATTGGATATTTCAAACTTTTTTAACATATCAAAAACGGAAAAATTGGGCGTGCAAAATTATTCAGCCCCCTTAAGTTTATACTTTGTAGCGCCACCTTTTGCTGCGATTACAGCTGTAAGTCGCTTGGGGTATGTCTCTATCAGTTTTGCACATCGAGAGACTGAATTTTTTTCCCATTCCTCCTTGCAAAACAGCTCGAGCTCAGTGAGGTTGGATGGAAAGCATTTGTGAACAGCAGTTTTCTGAATAATTTTGCACGCCCAATTTTTCAGTTTTTGATTTGTTAAAAAAGTTTGAAATATCCAATAAATGTCGTTCCACTTCATGATTGTGTCCCACTTGTTGATTCTTCACAAAAAAATAGTTTTATATCTTTATGTTTGTATGTATGTATGTATGTTATGAAGCCTGAAATGTGGCAAAAGGTCGCAAAGTTCAAGGGTCCCGAATACTTTTGCATATATATACATATATATATATATATATATATATATATATATACACATATTACATAGTACCCTCTGTATATAGCCTCACTACTGTTATGTTACTGCTGCTCTTTAATTGTGTTTTATTTTTAGGTCTACACTTTGTGTAAAATTTGATTTGATAATAACCCATACCCAATTTAAAGTTCACTGGGTCTTAAGAGTAACCATGTTATGTGTTTACTAGCTAGGGACTGTACAATAGGTCTTCTACACGCATGTTGTAATGAGCGAGGCAGGAATGCGTTAGAATGGAAAGAACATGAAAAAGTGTTATGTAGTCTAGTGATCCTGGATTAACCCCAACCAGCCCTAATCTGACATAACAAATATTAGCTGGACTCGCTAACGAGCCACAAATGTAATTAGTGAAAACAGTGTTTGGTTTGCATGCTTTTCTCCCACAGGAATACAGTGTTTCATTCTTTAATTAGCTGACTAACATATTATAGGGGATTTGTACCAGGGGAAGTCTGTTGTAAGACGATAAAACAGAGGACAAAATCCAATCCACTGACTGAGGGCCACAGGCTTGAGATTTTGGGCTGTTGTTGATGTGGTAAAAACCAAATGATAATCAATTAAACTAGTCTTGTACTGTCTCTACACAATAATGACATAGTGTGTATGTGTTTAATAAACCACAGAGAGTTAAACAGAGGTAGCATTTCACACATAAACTTGGCATTTGTTCCTATTTTCTGTGGTTCGGGGTAATATTGAGGCGTGTACCAGTCTCTAAAAATAGACAGAGATAAAACACACAGGGTTGTTCCGAGCCCACCCTACTGTACTTCTGTATAGTCTGCCTGCTGAATGAGTTTGTTACTCTATCTTGTTATGATACTTTCCTCACAGAATTATTTGGTCACTGACATTTCTATTAAATCAATTCAGGAAAGGAAAATAAATTCTAACTCAAGTATGAGAAAAAAATCCTCATTTTGATTTGAAATGGAAATGGAATTGGCCCCCAACCCTGGGCTATAATAACAGCCCAAGCCTGAGCCTTCAGTAGCGAGTGCAAGGAGTATGGAGCCCCTTATGGTTTTGACTGTGGGGAATCGTACAATAATCCCATTCAAACAATCATACAATAATAGAAATACCTGTGGTGTTGTCCTTGTTAATGCAGACAGAGAAGAGCTCCAACTTCTTAATCAAAGCCTCAACTTTGTCCCGCACATTGAATATAGTTGCGGAGAGTCCCTGTAATCCTAGATTCAGATCATTCAGGCAAGAAAAAACATCCCCAAGATAGGCCAGTCTCCCTGTCATGGCTTTTGCGCCATCAGTAAAGATACCAACATGAGCAGCAGCTACGTTTGGCTACATATGGACCGCTAGTGGAATTCCTGCGAGAGAGTAACGGTTCATGTGAATGGATGTTAATTATTTGACAAGGCTACCTGTATTTGACATTGTGTTGTTATTTTGCTGAACACTAGATGGTTAAATGTAATTTTTGGCAGCGAAAAAAAACTCACCCAAATGTAGTTTTGGAAAAATTTAAAATATAAGTGAACTATTTGAAAATGTGAAGAAAAAAAATGTGTCTAGTGTCTAGTTTGAGTGGCAGCTTCATTAAATAGTACCCGCAAAACACCAGTCTCAATGTCAACAGTGAAGAGGCGACTCCGGGATGCTGGTCTTCTAGGCAGAGTTGCAAAGATAAAGCGATATCTCAGACTGGCCAATAAAAATAAAAGATTAAGATGGGCAAAAGAACACGGAAACTGGACAGAGGAACTGTTTTGCGGGTACTATTTAATGAAGCTGCCAGTTGAGGACTTGGAGGCATCTGTTTCTCAGGCTAGACACTCTAATGTACTTGTCCTCTTGCTCAGTTGTGCACCGGGGCCTCCAACTCCTCTTTTTATTCTGGTTAGCGCCAGTTTGCGCTATTCTGTGAAGGGAGTAGTGTACAGCGTTGTAAGAGATCTTCAGTTTCTTTTGAATATCTCGCATGGAATAGCCATCATTTCCCAGAACAAGAAGAGACTGACGAGTTTCAGAAGAAAGGACTTTGTTTCTGGACATTTTGGGCCTGTAATTGAACCCACAAATGCTGATGCTCCAGATACTCAACTAGTATAAAGAAGGCCAGTTTTATTGCTTCTTTAATCAGAACAGCAGTTTTCAGCTGTGCTAACATAAATGCAAAATGGTTTTCTAATGATCAATTAGCCTTGTAAAATACTAAACTTGGATTAGCTAACACAACATGCCATTGGAACACAGGAGTGATGGTTTCTGATAATGGTTCTCTGTAAGCCTATGTAGACATTCCATAAAAAATCTGCTGTTTCCAGCTACAATAGTAATTTCAAATCAAATCTAATTGTATTTGTCACATACACATGGTTAGCAGATGTTAATGCGAGTGTAGAGAAATGCTTGTGCTTCTAGTTCCGACCGTGCAGTAATATCTAACAAGTAATCTAACAATTTCACAACTACCTTATACAAACAAGTGTAAAGGAATGAATAAGAATATGTACATAAAAATATATATGGATGAGCGATGGCGGAATGGCATAGGCAAGGTGGTATAGAGTACAGTATATACATATGAGATGAGTAGTGTAGGGTATGTAAACATTATATAAAGTGGCATAGTATAAAGTGACTAGTGATACATTTATTACATCCAATTTTTACTTATTAAAATGGCTAGAGTGACATTGGGTGGTGTAGTTGTCCTGGAGAGCAGGTAGTTTGCCCCCGGTGATGCGTTGTGCAGACCTCACTACCCTCTGGAGAGCCTTACGGTTGTGGGCGGAGCAGTTACCGTACCAGGCGGTGATACAGCCCGACAGGATGCTCTCGATTGTGCATCTCTAAAAGTTTGTGAGTGTTTTCGGTGACAAGCCGAATTTCTTCAGCCTCCTGAGGTTGAAGAGGCGCTATTGTGCCTTCTTCACCACGCTGTCTGTGTGGGTGGACCATTCTAGTTTGTCCGTGATGTGTACGTCGAGGAACTTAAAACTTTCCACCTTCTCCACTACTCTCCCATCGATGTGGATAGGGGGGTGCTCCCTCTGCTGTTTCCTGAAGTCCACAATCATTTCCTTTGTTTTGTTGACATTGAGTGTCAGGTTATTTTCCTGACACCACACTCTGAGGGCCCTCACCTCCTCCCTGTAGGCCGTCTCGTCGTTGTTGGTAATCAAGCCTACTACTGTAGTGTCGTCTGCAAACTTGATGATTGAGTTGGAGGCGTGCATGGCCATGCTGTCATGGGTGAACAGAGAGTACAGGATAGTGCTGAGAACGCACCCATTAACAATGTCTGCACTGTATTTCTGATCAATTTGATGATATTTTAATGGACAAAAAAATTGCTTTTCTTTCAAAAACAAGGAAACTTCACTCAGAAGTTAGTCAGAACGGTAGTGTATATGAACTTAGCAAAAAACAGAAACGTCCTCTCACTGTCAACTACGTTTATTTTCAGCAAACTTAACATGTGAACATATTTGTATGAACATAAGATTCAACAACTGAGACATAAACTGAACAAGTTCCACAGACATGTGACTAACATAAATGGAATAATGTGTCCCTGAACAAAGGGGGGGAGGGGGGGGGGGGGTCAAAATCAAAAGTAACAGTCAGTATCTAGTGTGGCCACCAGCTGCAATAAGTACTGCAGTGCATCTCCTCCTCATGGACTGCAACAGATTTGCCTGTTCTTGCTGTGAGATGTTACCCCACTCCTCCACCAAGGCACCTGCAAGTTCCCAGATGTGCTCAATGGGATTGAGATCCGGGCTCTTTGCTGGCCATGGCAGAATACTGACATTCCTGTCTTGCAGGAAATCACATACAGAACGAGCAGTATGGCTAGTGGCATTGTCATGCTGAATGTCAAGATGAGCCTGCAGGGAAGGGTATCACATAAGGGAGGAGGATGTCTTCCCTGTAATGCACATCATTGAGATTGCCTGCAATGACAACAAGCTCAGTCTGATGATGCTGTGACACACCGCCCCAGACCATGATGGACTCTCCACCTCCAAATCGATCCCGCTCCAGAGTATAGGCCTCAGTGTAACGCTCATTCCTTCGACGATAAACGTGAATCCTACCATCACCCCTGGTGAGACAAAACCGCAACTCTTCAGTGAAGAGCACTTTTTGCCAGTCCTGTCGGGTCCAGCGACGGTGGGTTTGTGCCCAGTGATGTCTGGTGAGGACCTGCCTTTACAACAGGGCTACAATCCCTCAGTTCAGCCTCTCTCAGCCTATTGCGGACAGTCTGAGCACTGATGCAGGGATTGTGCGTTCCTGGCGTAACTCGGGCAGTTTTTGCTGCCATCCTGTATCTACCGGTGTGATGTTCGGATGTACCGATCCTGTGCAGGTGTTGTTACACATGGTCTGCCAATAAGAGGACGATCAGCTGTCCGTCCTGTCTCCCTGTAGCACTGTCTTAGGCGTCTCACAGTACGTACATTGCAATGTATTGCCCTGGTCACATCTGCAGTCCTCATGCCTCCTTGCAGCATGCCTAAGGCACATTCACACAGATGAGCAAGGACCGTGGGCATCTTTCTTTTGGTGTTTTACAGAGTCAGTAGAAAGGCCTCTTTAGTGTCCTAAGTTTGACCTTAATTGCCTACCCTCTGTAAGCTGTTAGTGTCTTAACAACCGTTCCACACGTGCATGTTCATTAATTGTTTATGTTTCATTGAACAAGCATGGGAAACAGTGTTTAAACCCTATACAATGAAGATCTGTTTTTACGAATTATCTTTGAAAGACAGGGTCCTTTTCTCGCTGAGTTTTTCTATATATATTTTTTTGAATGTGAATCACATTTTTTTTTGACGTACACCCGACGGCATTGCACGTACCCAGTTTGGGAATACCTGGTCTAAGCTGTTTATCCCGCTGAAAACACAGTTGCCAAATAAAACAATACTATAAGCACACATTTACCGGTAGAAATAAAAACATTTTTATTTGTCTTTTCATTTACATAAGCAAATTCATACTTTCTCATATTTATATTTTGGTTGCTAAAGATGCAACCCCAGTCATTCGTTCAATCAGTTCGATATTTATGGACACCACCTTGTCGTTCGTTCTTTATGTTCTGTTGGTATGCTCGCTGGCAAAATTAATTTCCCTTGCTTTCTAACTAGCCAGCTAGCTACGGCTAAAACAGTCACGACATCTGGGCCAGAATAACAGCAACGTAGCTGTTTTCTATTGACATTAATTCAGATACATCCATAACTATGAGCTGATGATGCCTGAATTTGCCTGGCATAGCTAGAAAAGTTTGCCATCTCATCAGGACACTGTTCATTACGAGGAGACCACACTGCATATCAAAAACTAGGCTAGAAGCTATCTAAATGTTTTGTTTCCCAGCAAACCTGCCAATATGACAACCAAAAAAATAATATTAGTTGCTGAAAATAGCTAGTCAAACTAGAAACGTGGGAGGATTTGACAGCATAGCGTCACTTGTGTCATGACTGCAACTGTAGGGACCAGAGAAATTCATGTTCACCACTCACCACGTTAGGTCATCAAGACGCTCCAAAAAAAAAAGTCTCTGCAAAAACAAATCAATGCTAGCTAAGTTTTTCCTCGTTGGACCTGTGTTTACAATGTATCCAATTTCGTTTTGTGTGGTTGTTGGTTTAGCTTTCTGTAACTTTGTAGCAAGTACGGTCTGCATATGTAAATTAGAAATAAGGTATGCAGTTGTAAATGAGAACTTGTTCTCAACTGGCCTACCTGGTTAAATAAAGGTGAAATAAAAAAATGTAGGCGCTTATTGCGTCATGATTGCAAGGTGTCCCAATATCTTTTCCAACTGCCTCGATATCTTTTTCAACTGTGCCTTTACCTGGTTTTAATGTCCATCCTAGAATGCCCTTCTAGCCAATCAGAAATGAGTATTCAACAACGCTGTGGTATAATATGACATTAACTCCTGCAGAATTATGCATTTCTTGAAGTGAAATTACACAACAAATGTTAATGTTGTCTCAGGAACAGGAGTTGAGAAACATTATTTCTTTCTTTCAGCATCTCTTTAGAAATGTGAATGCGAGTGTAATGTGTTATCTTTGACACTGTTATGCAAGCAGACAGTATTTCAATCCCACCTAAGATGAACTGAAGTCTTATCAGAAACATATTTTTGTCATTTTCTCAGCTTTTAATTTTCTTAAAACCGGTCAAACTGATGACATTTGGACATTTTGCACAGACCACTGTTTTGGAGTTATTGTGTTTTCTCCACGGTCCCTACAGCGAAGCAGACAACTTTACTGGTGCTAACTAGACTACTAATGCATTCTATCGATTTAAAACATTATTCTGGTGAGCACTACTGTATTTAGTCTTCTGGGGCAACAAATAATGACAGAAGAGAAGCTGCATGTATCAAACTATAGGTGATAAACAAATAGCCTACCAAATGTTGGAAATGATAATAAGGCCTACCAAATGTCAGAAATTATAAGCAAAAACAGGCATCTTATCCGGGTTTCTCATAATGTTTATATGATGTTTACATGCATCAACTCAAAAACAGAATCCTTGAGTATTGATGTGCATGTAAACATGGTCAGTGAGTGGACAAGTGTAGTGCACTGTCATACTGTAAAGATTATGTGAGCTCTCTAGCTCCCCCTAGGGAGGGGAGAGGGTCACTAGTACTCTCAGAAAAAAGGTTCTATCTAGAACCTAAAAGGGTCTCCTGCTGTCCCCATAGGAGAACACGTTGAATGATGGTTCAAAGTAGAACCCTTTTGGATCCAAGTAGAACCCTTTCCACAGAGGGTTCTACATGGAACACAAAATGGTTCTACCTGGAACCAAAAATGGTTTTACCTGGAACCAAAAAGGGTTCTCCTATGGGGACAGTCGATGAACCCTTTTGGAATCGTTTTTTTCGAAGAATGTAGAGCTGTACGATTATTCAAATTCATATCAAAATCGCAATATTGACATGTGCAATATCCATTTTGCAAGAGATTCATATTGGGTGCAATATTTTGAACCGCCACTAAGCTGCGTGTCACATCTGTTTTTATTATTATTATTATCTGTTTCTTAATATAAATCATTCTATTTCACTGATTCCAAAAGTTCTAGATCTATATCGCAAGCCAAAATCGCAATTGCAATATTTGGTAAAAAAAAAATCGCAATGATATTTTTTGCCGATATTGTGCAGCCCTAGTCACTAGTACCCCTGGGCACAACCATCAGCTCTGGGGTCTGATCCTGCCCACAACACCCTAACATTGGGCTCTGCATCCTGGGTCGACAGGTTCCACCAATCCCCTACTGAGATGACCTGGCCTCGCCCAAACTGACTCCGGTCATGGCCAGTGATAGGCCAGCAAACCACATGGCTACGCTTTTCCAGGTCTTCAGCAACACCCTCGTCAACACCCACCTCCAAATTGACACGCCACTGCTGGGCTGTGAGAGGAGAGGATACAGATAAAGCAGGATTTCCGGTAGGACATTTATTTTTATTAGTTTTTATTGTGACAAATAAATATAGCATTTTCACACACTTTCCTATCTCTATGCATTACTAACAACATGTGTGTGCACGTTTCTTAGACTCAATTATGATAGTATTTTTTCCTGATGCAGGCAAAATATTATAGTGTAGTTTACTAAACATGGAAACATAGCCCGTCAGGCAGAAGGTCTGGGCATCGAGGAGGTGGGTTAGTCTACTTGATCTACAGTACAGTAAGCAGATTTCTACTGTGGGTAGGCTGATTAACATCAGAGAGAGAGAGAGAGAGAGAGAGAGAGAGGAGGGTCATGTGGCCTGGCCTCTAGCCTGGTTCACAGAGAGCTTACCAGCCTTGTCATGCTGCACATACATGCGAGGGGCATCTAGCGCCTCTTGGGGGTTCATCCCAAACTCCAGCATGTTCAGCAACACCTGGATGGAGAGGAGAGAGAGAACACAGGCCACTAAACTAAAGCACCAGGAAAGTAAGTGTGTGTGTGTGTGTGTGTGTGTGTGAGTGAGTGAGTGAGTGAGTGAGTGAGTGAGTGAGTGAGTGAGTGTGTACCTGTATGTGGCCCTGCGGCTGCATAAAGGCTCCCATGACCCCGAGGGAGCAGAGTAGGCGTCCAGAGGCGGGGTCGGTCAGCAGGGCCGGGATGATGGTGTGGTACGGTCTCTTCCCCGGCCCTACACAGTTACTATGGCTACGCTCCAGAGAGAAGTGAGCACCTCGGTTCTGATGGGCCACAGAGTTCAGATGGAACCAGGAGGAAACAATGAAAGCAATTCAACAGATATATTTCAGTTCCAAACTGTATTCCTACGATAAATATTTTGGGCGACCTGATCAAATTCACAGAAATTTGATTTATAGATCGATCTATCATTCTACTTGAAAGCAAGTCTAAGAAGCGGTGTATCTGTTCTATGTGTGCTATTTCTATGCTTCCCACTCTTAAGTTTTGTTTTTGCTTCTTTTACTTTCAGCTTTGTACACCAGCTTCAATATTTTTGGTTATGTAAAATATACTTCACAGCGGTTTAGATGGTACAATGATTCTCCACACTATACTAACTTATTTTGTCACATAAACTGAAATTAGGCTAACTTTTCAGTTTTAGAAAACAGGAAATGGCGGAGCGATTTCTGCATAGTGCAAATGTAACGGTTTGTGGCAGGACTAGAATAAACTTGAAGCCTAAATATTGACAATAAACAGTTTCCTTTCTATTCCCATAGTTTTAAAACTTGGGCCAAGACTCAATCTGTATCGCAGAAGATCCGCCCTATAGCGTGAGAGAAATTCAAAGGCAATGTTCCTGAGTAAGCGGAGACTGCATTCACGGGAAAAGCTGCGTATTTCGGTTCAATTGGAAATAACCTTTACATTTCAATCGAGGTACGGATTGAATTTAGCCCTTGGTTCCTCAACGACCGAGACAGGCTGCCACTCACTTGCAGGGAGAAGCCACAGCTCTCAGGCACCAGACCAGTTCCGAAGCCCATGTAGTTACTGTTGATGAATGAGCAGGCGTTGCCCTGGCCGTCCACCACCGTGAAATACACCGTGTCACTTCCTGTGGGCACATCACGCTCCGCCATGACGCTGGCCCTGAGGAATGGGAGAGAGAGAAAGTGAGGGTGGAGAAAGAGAGAGAGAGAGAGAGAGAGAGAGAGAGAGAGAGGAATAAACAGGAATTAGACTTTCTCATACACATATAATACAAATCGAAGTGAGGGGGATGGAAATGCTTTTGGCGGTTGATCTGCTTCTGTTCTGTGGGTGGCACTGTGTGCTCTTTTCAAAGGATGGGTCCCGGTCTCTCCTGGGCTATGGGATCCGGGGAGTCGGGTGCGGTCTGCTGGTCATTGGGATGACAACCCAACTCGAGATGAGGAGGGGTTTTAGCGGGTGGAATAGTGGGGACAAATTGGAGATATCATGGTAAAGCTATATAGACACTCAATCATCATGTTACTTTTTAATGGTACGTTTACAAACATATATTATAATAAATAGAATTTCAATTATGGTAATTTATGGTCTCATTATGGTAACTGGTGAAATAAGTATAGCCAGTTATAATTGTAATGGCTTAGCAGATAATAAGAAAGACTATCAGTATTTACCTGGCTAAAAGAGAACGAATATAATATCTATTGTTCACAGGAAACTCATTCAACAATTTTAGATGAAGTTTTGTGGAAAAAGGACTGGGGGGAGAAATATATTTCTACCACGGGCAAAGAAATTCAAAAGGGGTGGTGATATTAATCAACAGTCATTTTTTAAAATTATTATTAACCTATACAGTCCAAATAATGATGATCCATGCTTCTTTGAAAATATAAAAATGTATCAAGCAACACAAAACTCTATTATTATGGTGGGAGATTATAATACGGTTTTAAATACCTCTATGGACCGTAAAGGAAATCACACTACAAACTATCACCCTCAGGCAATTAAGGAAATCATGAATGTCATGGATATATTGGAATTAGTATTAGATATTTGGAGGCTTAAACACCCTGACCTAGTGAGATATACATGGCGGAGGCTTAATCAAGCCAGTCGTCTTGATTACTTTCTTATGTCATTCTCTCTGGCACCACAAGTTTAAGTGTTGATAGGGGACAGAATGCGGTCGGACCATCACATAATTGGCATATATATTACTCTTACAGAATTTCCACGTGGGCGAGGATATTGGAAATTGAATCAAAGCCTACTGGATGATAATTTGTTTTTAACTAGGACAGGATCATTTATAACTGACTTTTTCCGACATAACATAGGTACAGCAGATCCCCTTATTGTATGGGACACTCTTAAATGTGCCTTTAGAGGCTGTGCAATTCAGTACTAATCTATAAAACAAAATCAATTTAGGTCAAAAGAGGAAATTGAAGGACTAACAGTACAGATAGATAGCAACAAGTGGGTTAACTGCCTGTTCAGGGGTAGAACAACAGATCTGTACCTTGTCAGCTCGGGGATTTGAACTTGCAACCTTTCGGTTACTAGTCCAACGCTCTAACCACTAGGCTACCCTGCCACCCTGACATCATTTGAGTCAATTGGAGGTGTACCTGTGGATGTATTTCAAGGCCCACCTTCAAACTCAGTGACTCCTTGCTTGACATCATGGGAAATCAAAAGAAGTCCGTCAAGACCTCAGAAAATAAATTGTAGACCTCCACAAGTCTCATCCTTGGGAGCCAATTCCAAACGCCTGAATGTACCACGGTCATCATCTGTACACACAATAGTACACAAGTATAAACACCATGGGACCATTTGTATTTTCTGGGACCACGCAGCCGTCATACAGCTCAGGAAGGAGACGCGTTCTGTCTCTGAACGTACTTTGGAAAAAGGGGGAGGCTTGCAAGCCGAAGAACATCATCCCAACCGTGAAGCACGGGGGTGGCAGCATCATGTTGTGGGGGTACTTTGCTGCAGGAGGGACTGGTGCACTTCACAAAATAGATGGTGTCATGAGGAAGGAAAAGTATGTGCATATATTGAAGCAACATCTCAAGACATCAGTCAGGAAGTTAAAGCTTGGTCGCAAATGGGTCTTCCAAATGGACAATGACCCCAAGCATACTTCCAAAGTTGTGGCAAAATGGCCCAAGGACAACCAAGTCAAGGTATTGGAGTGACCATCACAAATACCTGACCTGAATCCTATGTGCAGAACTGAAAGTGTGTGCAAGCAAGGAGGCCTACAAACCTGACTCGGTTACACTAGCTCTGTCAGGAGGAATGGGCCAAAATTCACCCAACTTATTGTGGGAAGCGTGTGGAATGCTACCTGAAACGTTTGACCCAAGTTAAACAATTTAAAGGCAATGCTACCAAATACTAATTGAGTGTATGTAAACTTCTGACCCATGTGATGTAAGAAATAAAATATTAAATAAATCATTCTCTCTACTGTTATTCTGACATTTCACATTCTTAGGATCACCACTTTATTTTAACTGACCTAAGTCAGGGAATTTTTACAAGCATTAAATGTCAGGAATGTGAAAAACTGAGTTTAAATGTATTTGGCTAAGGTGTATGTAAACTTCCGACTTCAACAGTATATACACCTGTTCTGAAAGGCCTCAGAGTCTGCAACACGACTAAGCAAGGGGCACCACCAAGCCAGCAGCACCATGAAGACCAAGGAGCACTCCCAACAGGTCAGGCAGAAAGTTGTGGAGAAGTACAGATCAGGTTTGAGTTCTAAAAAAATATCAGAAACTTTGAACATCCCATGGGGCACCATTAAATCCATTATTAAAAAAGGGAAAGAATATGGCACCACAACAAACCTGCCAAGAGAGGGCCGCCCACCAAAATTCACAGACCAGGCAAGAAGGGCATTAATCAGAGAGGCATCAAAGAGACCAAAGATAACCCTGAAGGAGCTGCAAAGCTCCACAGCTGAGATCGGAGTATCTGTTCATAGGAGCACTTTAAGCCGTACACTCCACAGAGCTGGGCTTTACGGGAGACTGGCCAGAAAAAAAGCCATTGCTTATTAAAGAAAAAAATAAGCAAACACGTTTGGTGTTCGCCAAAAGGCATGTGGGAGACTCCCCAAACATATGGAAGAAGGTACTCTGGTCAGATGAGACTAAAATGTAGCTATTTGGCCATTAAGGAAAATGCTATGTCTGGCGCAAATCCAACACCTCTCATCACCAGAGAATACCATCCCCACAGTGAAGCATGGTGGTGGCAGCATCATGCTGTAGAGGCTGTTTTTCATTGGCAGGGACTGGAAAGATGGTCAGAATTTAAGGAATGATTGATGGCGCTAAATACAGGGATATTCTTGAGGGACACTTGTTTCAGTCTTCCAGAGATTTGAGACTGGAACGGAGGTTCACCTTTCAGCAGGACTATGACCCTAAGCATACTGCTAAAGCAACGCTTGAGTGGTTCAAGGAGAAACATTTAAATGTCTTGGAATAGCCAAAGCCCAGACCTCAATCCAAATGAGAATATGTGGTATGACTTTTGCTGTACACCAGCGGACACCAAAGATTGCTGTACACCAGCGGAACCCATCCATCCACCTTGAAGGAGCTTGAGCAGTTTTGGCTTGAGGAATGGGCAAAAATCACAGTGGTTAGATGTGAGAGACATACCCCAAGAGGCTTGCAGCTGTAATTGCTGCAAAAGGTGTCTCTACAAAGTATTGACTTTGGGGGGGGGGGTGAATAGTTATGCAAGCTCAAGTTTACTGTTCTTTTGTCTTATTTCTTATTTGTTTCACAATAAAAATGTTTTTATTGTGGTAGGCATGTTGTGTAAATCAAATGAAACAACCCCCCCCCCCCAAAAAAAATCGATTTTAATTCCAAGTTGTAAGGCAACAAAATAGGAAAATTAACAAATGATTGTCTTTTGTTGATTTTATATAACAACATTCCAACCTCGTTTAGCATAATCTATTCAATTATGCCATAATTTAGCTATTTGTATTAATTTGCATCAGTGACAATGACATACTTTTATTTTGAAGGCTAACCGCAAAGTCCACTATTGTGGCTAATCCTTATTGTGGCTAGTGTCACATAGATGGGTCCGACCACCATTAATCAAATAAGAGCTGTCGTACAAATGATGGTTATTTTAGATGATGACACCTAGCTATATAG
This sequence comes from Oncorhynchus mykiss, assembly GCF_057628025.1. Lineage (NCBI taxonomy): Eukaryota > Metazoa > Chordata > Actinopteri > Salmoniformes > Salmonidae > Oncorhynchus > Oncorhynchus mykiss. The sequence continues at coordinate 45,045,017 of NC_143025.1, forward strand.
TTAGCTAGCTAACTATTGCTATTGAAACAGATTATGTCGTTATGCTATGTTTTTCGGGAGGAACATCGTTTGCTTCCATGAGCTAGGTAGCTTTTTTTTATGACCAGCAGTGTAGATGCACGAGACAACATTACCAGCATCATAGCACACGTATCGATGAATCGTTGTGACATATGAAATATGAGTGATAGTTTAATAAATGTGTAAAAAGTTCGCAAAAAATGTATGAACTGTCATATCGGTGCATCACCAGTAAAGACCCATCTCAACATCACGTGTTGTGGATAATACTTAATATATGAATACAATAACATGTGTGACATGGAATGTCAATGGAATTATGCAGCCAACCATAACAAGGTATTTTCTTACTTAAAAAATAATAACGGCATATTCTGTCTGGGGGGGGGGGGGGTAATTGTGGACGGGATGCAACTCTAAGCAAGTCATCAACTAAACTAACCCACAACTACTAAACTATTAAACCACAACATGAAAGAGATGTGTCTATTTGAACTGTAGAGATAAAAACATCTATTACTCTCACATCCATATTCACGAATTGACTTATTTACTGTGAACATTTCTTTAATTGACTGTTTCTGAATGTAAATACTTTCATAGAATAATTACGGACCAAAGCCCATTGTCCTTCACGTTAATGCTCAAACCTCCTATGCCAATAACAAATGTTCTTAAAATTCAACACAGTTTACTTCATATCTCAACACACAGATATACATGTCTTTGGAAATAAATGTAGATAGTGAAGTATGCCCAACTGTTGTCTGGGAAGCTCTTAAAGTATATATATGAGAGGTTGTATCATGTCTTACTCTTCAAATAAGAAAAACAAGACCCATTAAGAATTTGAAATATTACAACAGAAAATCCACAGCTTAGAAAGAAAACGCAGTTTAGATAGAAATGCTTCAAAAGTTCAACACTTTTAAGCTTGAATATAACACAATAAACACCCAACCTGCAGAGATTGCTGCCATGATATCCAATCCAACAATGTGTTGAGCAAGGTGAAAGTACTGGGAAAATGCTTGGGGGGGAAAAGGAACATACCACCCATAGCATTCAAACCCCTAGTGGATCCTTCTGAAATAGACTCAGTCTTTAAAACATTTTAACACAAACTGTATGAATCTGAAAACAAAAAAATCTAAAGAGAATATAGACAATTTCCTTAAGGCCATTTTACCAATTATAAGTGAACCACAGAAAATGAATATGAATATACATGAAGGTGAATTGTTGGAGGCCATCAGTAATCTACAAAATGGGAAATCTCCTGGTAATTTTATAGACACTTTCATAATTAATTCATTAATAGGCAGACACTAACTTTAACTACAGAATATCTCACCATAGTGCATTTCCATCTCTCTCTTCATTCCTTTCTCAAGCACACAGAGAGAGGCTGTCAACAGTTCATTGAAATATGTTTTGTTGTGAAACATATTACTATCGATGTTCCCCTGCCGTTCTCATTCTAAATCGAAACTCATTTTTGTCAGGAGAATTCTATACTCCTGTTCATTTACAAATTCAATTAAATGACCCTTAGTCTGTTATATCAGGATTTGTAAGATACTGATAGAAAAGGAAACAGAGGCCCAGTCTAGCAAAGTTAAATGTTTATTCATGGGAACGTTCTGAAGTCAAGAATACAAATCAATTCATTTTATACTGACTTCTCACGCCCACACAAACATACGCACACACATACACACAAACATACGCACACACATACACACAAACATACACACACACGTCCTGCTACGCACACACTGTCTGTCTCACTACCCAGCCGACAGAGATAGTGACTTTGTCCTTGAGATGTACTCTCCGTTCTCTCCCAAATCTCTAGTCAGGTCGACACCAAGCTCAGACAGTCTGTGTTTAAAATACCATAAAGGCATATTGTTTTACCCTAATTCTGACTAGGACTACACATTTATTGATTATGATTTCATACATTATAATCAATTCCATACATACATTATATGTTTCAGGGCAGAATATTCCAATCATTCAATTAACAGACAATTCTCACCTATCAATTTTACATATTAGTAAAGACAAGACTAAATTGAGAATAGTCTAATGGGTGAAAATATGATCCCTTGATGAGAGAACAGCATGTGCAGCCTGAGAAGGACCTTTCTCAAATCATCAGTAGCCTATAGCTGCATCATGCAGCCCATATACATTTTGATTTCTAAGACATTCTAAGGTTTGTATCATTCACAACTAAAGTTGCCAAATAACTTTAAATCTGGCGTAGGCTATAGGGCCTGTTTCAAATTATCACTTTTACACTCAACATAGCCACTTGCTCTAAAATTAGAAAAATATCCTTTAAGTTCAATTATATTCTTCTTACTAAAAAAATTATATATACTGAACAAAAGTATTAAGATTTTACAGGATTGCAGTTAATATAAGGAACTCAATCAATTTAAATAAATAAATGAGGCCCTAATCTATGGATTGCACATGACTGGGCAGGGGCGCAGCAACGGGTGGGCCTGTGAGGGTATAGGCCCACCCACCGGGGAGCCAAGCCCAGCAAATCATAATGAGTTTTTCCCCCAGGAAATGGCTTTATTACAGACAGAAATACTCCTCAGTTTCATCAGCTGTCTGGGTGACTGGTCTCAGACGATACCGCAGGTGAAGAAGCCAGATGTGGAGATCCTGGGCTGGCGTGGTTTCACGGTAGTGCGTACAGCCCAGTACTTTACTGGGGCAAAGCTGCCTGCCATCCAGGACCTCTACACCAGGCGGTGTCAGAGGAAGGCCCTAAAAATTGTCAAAGACCCCAGCCACCCCAGTCATAGACTGTTCTCTCTACTACCGCATGGCAAGCGGTACCGGAGTGCCAGGTCGAGGACAAAAAGGCATCTCACCTGTTTTTAATCCCAAGCCATAAGACTCCTGAACTGGTAATCAAATGGTTACCCGGACTATTTGCATTGCGTGCCTCCGCCCAACCCCTTCTTTTTACGCTGCTGCTACTCTCTGTTTATCATATATGCAGTCACTTTAACTATACATTCATGCACATACTACCTCAATCAACCTGACTAACCGGTGTCTGTATGTAGCCTCTCTACTTTTATAGCCTCGCTACTGTATCGAGCCTGTCTTTTTATTTCCTACCTATTGTTCACCTAATACCTTTTTTGCACTATTGGTTAGAGCCTGTGAGTAAGCATTTCACTGTAAGGTCTACACCTGTTGTATTCGGCACACGTGACAAATAAACTTTGATTTGATTTGCCGATCACATTCCTCAGTAACATGTGAGTCAACCAAACTTCTCCAAGGAAACAAGATCCTGGAGTTTCAAGTTGGTCTGGAGAGAATTCCAAGAACATGGAGCTGAGTAACTAAAACACTATAAAAATATATTGTATAGATCAATAATCTATTAAAATACCTATTGTTTTTACTAGTATAATGTCTGCCCCTCAGATTTATGTCATTGTTGTTACATACAATTATTAGCTAATCACACCCTTTTAGTATGTCATAATTTTGAGGATTCCATTAATCATTTGGTGTCAGTCCAGTGTCACTTGATGTACTCAATTTAAATGAAGGGAAATAACATTGTGAGCAAAATTAATAATCGTATCACTGCAGTAAATTATTTTTAAAGGGTTAATGACCTTAGATTTGAGCATCTGTGGCCTCCATTTAAGAAAATCTTCAATAACCTAAAATGTCTCATTAGTGTTACCATCATTGGTGTTACTACTCCTACTGGTGCACAATGTTATCCTAGTGGTAAAAAGTATTTAAAGTCATTAAGCTGCCATATTAGTTGATTTAGAATGGGATGATGTACCCAAATATATTTAAATAAATAAAAATAGAGTACTTTTTTTTCCCTAAATGCCGCCGCAATTCAAGAACGACCCAGCAAAGTGAGAACATTTCTCTCTGGTCCTTGAAAACAAAAAAGGTGGCATTCACTCAAAGCCCTGATCCTGTCATGGGTCGAGACATTCTCTCTCTCTCTCTTGCACTTACTAACTCTCTCCCTCTAATTATTTTTCTCTCACTTGCTCACTCATAAACACACACACACACACACACACACACACACACACACACACACACACACACACACACACACACACCTTTGTGGTCTTACCTGTCCATTTGTATGGTGTGTGAGAGCTGCAGGCTGTAGTCTTTAGACAGTAGACTCTCCAGAGGGACTTTAACGTGATCTGGGTCAGCACAGTGATGGACTGTATCTGCCAGGCTCAACTTCAGGGCCTCAGCCAACACATGGAGGTAACTTGCACTGTTATGACCCATCTCTGCAGAGCACAGATACACACAAAGTGAATGAGTCAGTGGGTTGCATTGAACAGGCCAATGTTTGTCAACTATGATTCTGGAGCAGACCCAGGGTTGGAGGGTCTATGTGGAAAGTCAACATGTGGAAAGCCTTATATGATTATTTCCTTTTGATTCATATCAAAGCAACAATTGACAAATGTTGCTGTAAGTTATAATTAAACACACAAAGTACAGTTACATGCGCAAATCAAATACACAGCTGGAACTTAGATTGAGCTGTTAGTCAGAATAATAGTCAGATTAATATAATAGTTAGATTAAAACGTTTGCATGCTTTGCAAGAATAACGATTTCCCTAATAATCCTGTTTACCTGGACACATCAGAAATCAGGTGGCCTGATAGGACTCTGATAAATGCAGAAAATTGCCAATCAAAATAAAACTTTCTACCATGTCATTTTTGGGAAGCCTATTTTATTCGGACATATAAAGTTTGTATGTGAAAACTACTTCTAAGATGCATACTCTCAGTTGTTCTGAACTCACTTCACTCGCGCTAAAAACAGGGAGGCTAGCACGGCTGGTGCTAACACATGCGCAGATCAAATACACTGCTGGAACGACGATTTAAGGTGTTTACATGTCCTAATAATTTGAAAGATTGCTCAGAAAACAAGGGGTTTTAATTGGCGTATGCTTACTTAAATTAAGATTGCGTTTTTTTTCCCAATTGCTCTTAAATACAAGTAAAACTAAATGCATGCTCTTCAACCGATCGCTACCTGCACCTACCCGCCTGTCCAACATCACTACTCTGGACGGCTCTGAATTAGAATACGTGGACAACTACAAATACTTAGGTGTCTGGTTAGACTGTAAACTCTCCTTCCAGACCCATATCAAACATCTCCAATCCAAAGTTAAATCTAGAATTGGCTTCCTATTTCGCAACAAAGCATCCTTCACTCATGCTGCCAAACATACCCTTGTAAAACTGACCATCCTACCAATCCTCGACTTTGGCGATGTCATTTACAAAATAGCCTCCAATACCCTACTCAACAAATTGGATGCAGTCTATCACATTGCAATCCGTTTTGTCACCAAAGCCCCATTTACTACCCACCACTGCGACCTGTAGGTTCTCGTTGGCTGGCCCTCGCTTCATACTCGTCGCCAAACCCACTGGCTCCATGTCATCTTCAAGACCCTGCTAGGTAAAGTCCCCCCTTATCTCAGCTCACTGGTCACCATAGCATCTCACACCTGTAGCACACGCTCCAGCAGGTATATCTCTCTAGTCACCCCCAAAACCAATTCTTTCTTTGGCCGCCTCTCTTTCCAGTTCTCTGCTGCCAATGACTGGAACGAACTACAAAAATCTCTGAAACTGGAAACACATCTCCCTCACTAGCTTTAAGCACCAACTGTCAGAGCAGCTCACAGATTACTGCACCTGTACATAGCCCACCTATAATTTAGCCCAAACAACTACCTCTTTCCCAACTGTATTTAATTTATTTATTTATTTTGCTCCTTTGCACCCCATTATTTTTATTTCTACTTTGCACATTCTTCCATTGCAAAACTACCATTCCAGTGTTTTACTTGCTATATTGTATTTACCTTGCCACCATGGCCTTTTTTGCCTTTACCTCCCTTCTCACCTCATTTGCTCACATTGTATATAGACTTGTTTATACTGTATTATTGACTGTATGTTTGTTTTACTCCATGTGTAACTCTGTGTCGTTGTATCTGTCGAACTGCTTTGCTTTATCTTGGCCAGGTCGCAATTGTAAATGAGAACTTGTTCTCAACTTGCCTACCTGGTTAAATAAAGGTAAAATAAATAAATAAATAAAATAAAGATAAGCAGAGTAAGGTGTTTATATGACTAATGCCATACTCTGCCTGCTACCATAATCAGTTTAACATCGAATTATTAGTGTTCATGTAAATGTACTCACTGTCTCAGTGGAGTTTATATATCTATGCTCTTCCCCACAATTAATACATAGCTGGGGTTGTCCTTCATTGTGGAGACTGAGGTTAAGATGTAGCTACCTTTGATAGGGAAGTTCTCCAGTATATTGAGGGCCATGAGTGCTGCCATGCCTTGACCATTAGGAGGGACTTCCCATAGCCTCACACCCTAAGAGAGACAGAGGGAGAGAAAGAGAAAGAGAAAAGAAAGAGAGACACAGAGAGAGAGAGAGAGAGAGAGACCACAGTAAGGGATTGATAGTAACATGAACTTTGTGTCACTGTGATCCACCCTACAGTAGCAAATCCTTGTTTAGTTGGTTGTGGTGTGTTGTGTGTCCTTGAACCTACCCTGTAGTCAGTGTGGATGGGTTTGATCTCCTCGCTGTCATGGTTACGTAGATCATCCAGACTCATCACTCCTCCGTTCCGAATGATGACATCAACAATCAACTTCGCCACTCTGCCTTCATAGAACCCTACTTTACCATGCTGGCCCAGCTCCTGATCGGAGATGTCAGTCAGTCAGTCAGTCAATCAATCAATTAATCAAATCAAAATGACTGGGAAATATTTACATGGATATTTGGGAGTGACACTATAACAAAACTACTCATCTGATATTCCAGTGAGCGCAATATGAGTCAGAAAGGAGTTTCTGTGTACACGTGACATGTCAGCCCACTTGGGCTAGGGGCTCTTTTGTGTACAGGATTGATAACAGACGCCATCCCTAATAGGTGGTGTGTTGCCACGCCAACAGGGAATGTGTCACCACAAACAGTTTGATATTGAAAACACGCCATTCCTGTGGAAGGAGTTGTGGGTCAGATGATATGAACTGAAAAGAATAATCAACTGAATGTGATTATGAATGGATGATGGCCTGATGGTATCCATGTTATCCATGGCATCACTCAGTAATAAATACTACTAATAATGTATTCAACTTCTATAGCGCTTTTCATAACAAAAATACATTTGAAGTGCTTCAAAAGCAAAAAACAAACAGGCAATACATCATCATGAGTAGACTAGCTATTGGTTTTATCAAAGATGTACTATATAGAAAAGATGGTTGACTGGTCGCTCTAACAATAGAAATGCATGTCCTCAAAGGCGATAGGCAGGCGGGAGAAGGCGAGATCTGTTGGGAACATTCTAGCCAATGAGAGGGCAGATACGCCTGTGAACAACAGGCACAACTCCGAAATAAAATAGTTTGTCTCAACGTTGCCAGAATGTCACGTGCATTACACTTATATCAGTACATTCGTAACAACTTAAGTCCTAAGCATTATGAAACTTCTATTAGATCAAATAAGCCTCGACACGCTTTCATTGCCCCCCATACAAAAATCCTCACTTGGTTTGCTTAACGCTTATTTTCGCGTATACAGATTTTGGGGCGGAGTCTACCCTCTTACTCAAGTAAAACCAGACTAGTGACTCAGGGACTCAGGGGTGAAAGGAACAAACCTGTCAGGCATGACATCAGAGATCGATACTATACACAGTAGAGTTGAGCCTGCCCCGGTAGTGAGAAATGCACACACAGACACTCCTCTCTGAGTAATGTTGAGCATCACTGATTCTCCCCTCAGTCAAGGACAGGGTTACCTGGAAAGTTTGGGCCAGATGAGGGTTGGAGAACACCTGTCCATGTTTGGGCGCATCGTTCTTAATCAGGAAGTCTCTTCCCAGCTCCCTCCCAGCAGCCCTCATGGTACGGACCCACTTGGCCCAGTGGTGCGCGGTCACCTGGGCAACGGGGAATCCACACAGGGCGAGGTCAGAGGCGGGCCTCAGGATATCCTGGAGAGAGAGCTTGTAGACACATAGGAACAGGAAACACACAGTTAAGGAGTTAGGGTTTCCACTAGTTACCACAGCCACAAAGTATAAATGGTCTATATCGTAGAAATTCATGATAATTGTTTTTGCTTTTTGGTCGTAATTTAAGGTTAGGGTTAGGCATAAGGTTAGTACTGTGGTTGAGGCTAGGGTTAGGTTTTAAAAAAAACTAAGGTCGATGTTCACACCTCACGGGAATCTAATTAGCATAATAAAAACATCACCATAAAAATGTCAGTTTGAAATCAAATCAAAGTTTATTTGTCACGTGCGCCGAATACAACAGGTGTAGACCTTACAGTGAAATGCTTACTTACAGGCTCTGACCAATGGTGCGAAAAATAAAAAATAAAGTATGTGTGGGTAAGTAAAGAAATAAAAACAATAGTTAAAAAGACATTTGAAAAAAGAGTAGCAAGGCTATATACAGACACCTGTTAGTCAGGCTTATTGAGGTAGTATGTACATGTAGGTATCGTTAAAGTGACTATGTATATATGATGAACAGAGAGTAGCAGAAGCGTAAAAAGAGGGGTTGGCGGGTGGTGGGACACAATGCAGAAAGCCACACTAGCCAATGTGCGGAAGCACTGGTTGGTCGGGCCATTTAAATAATATGTACATGAATGTATAGTTAAAGTGACTATGCATATAAAATAAACAGAGTAGCAGCAGCGTAAAAGAGGGGTTGTGGGGGAGGCACACAATGCAAATAGTCCGGGTAACCATTTGGCTACCAGTTCAGGAGTCTTATGGCTTGGGGGTAATAACTGTTGAGAAGCCTTTTTGTCCTCGACCTGGCACTCCGGTACCACTTTCCATGCGGTAGTAGAGAGAACAGTCTATGACTGGGGTGGCTGGGGTCTTTGACCATTTTTAGGGCCTTCCTCTGACACCGCCTGGTGTAGAGGTCATGGATGGCAGGCAGCTTTGCCCCAGTGATGGACTCGGCCGTACGCACTACCCTCTGAAGTGCCTTGCGGACGGAGGTCGAGCAATTGCCGTACCAGGCAGTGATGCAACCATGCTCTCGATGTTGCAGCTGTAGAACCTTTTGAGGATCTCAGGACCCATGCCAAATCTTTTTAGCTTCCTGAGGGGGAATAGGCTTTGTCGTGCCCTCTTCACAACTGTCTTGGTGTGTTTGGACCATTCTAGTTTGTTATTGATGTGGACACCAAGGAATTTGAAGCTCTCAACCTGCTCCACTACAGCCCTATCGATGAGAATGGGGACGTGCTCGGTGCTCCTTTTCCTATAGTCCTCAATCATCTCCTTAGTCTTGGTAACATTGAGGGATAGGTTGTTATTCTGGCACCACCCGGCCAGGTCTCTGACCTCCTCCCTATAGGTTGTCTCGTCGTTGTCGGTAATCAGGCCTACCACTGGTGTGTCGTCAGAAAACTGAATGATGGTGTTGGAGTCGTGCCTGGCCATGCAGTCGTGGTTGAACAGGGAGTACAGGAGAGAACTGAGCACGCACCCCCTGGGGAGCTCCAGTGTTGAAGATCATCGTGGCAGATGTGTTGCTACCTACCCTCACCACCTGGGGGCAGCCTGTCAGGAAGTCCAGGATCCAGTTGCAGGTGTTTAGTCCCAGGAGGTGTTTAGGGAGGTGTTTAGTCCCAGGATCCTTAGCTTGGTGATGAGCTTTCAGGGTACTATGGTGTTGAACGCTGAGTTGTAGTCAATGAACAGCATTCTCACATAGGTGTTCCTTTTGTCCAGGTGGGAAAGGGCCGTGTGGAGTGCAATAGAGATTGCATCATCTGTGGATCTGTTTGGGTGGTATGCAAATTGTAGTGGGTCTAGGGTTTCTGAGATAATGGTGTTGATGTGAGCCATTACCAGCCTTTCAAAGCACTTCATGGCTACGGACGTGAGTGATACGGGTCTGTAGTCATTTAGGCAGGTTGCCTTTGTTCTTGGGCATAGGGACTATGGTGGTCTGCTTGAAGCATGTTGGTATTAGACTCAATCAGGGACATGTTGAAAATGTCAGTGAAGACACCTGCCAGTTGGTCAGCACATGCCCGGAGCACACGTCCTGGTAATCCGTCTGGCCCCGTAGCCTTGTGTATGTTGACCTGTTTAAAGGTCTTACTCACGTCAGCTACGGAGAGCGTGATCACACAGTCACCAGGAACAGCTGATGCTCTCGTGCATGCCTCAGTGTTGCTAAGATAGATATATTGGCTTTTTTGCAGTCTCAATCCAATGCATCCACCTATGTAACACTTCCACATCTGCTGTGAAAGGTGACAGAGCTAGAGGGGTGTTTGTCAGACCATGAGACATCAAAAAATCGTCTGTAGGGTCCAGTTTGGCCTACAAACTATTATGACCCATCTATGGAAAGATGAGACTTTCACGAACACGGTGGTGTTCTCCGTTTTACTCTACGATCCCCACCAGCGTCTTGGGACTCAACTGAATTCGGTACAGCCGATCTGCCAACTCCTTTCTGTAGCATCTGAACAGTTTGGGCTACACACTATGACCCCTCTGTGGAAAGGTGAGAATCTCAAGAACACGTACATGTAGGTTGTTTTTCCTCTAGGACGCACACAGGCCTCACAAGACTCGTCTGAAGGTCCACTGGTAACATGTTGAACAAATTAATGGAAGCGTACAGTTGAAGTCGGAAGTTAACATGCACGTAGGTTGGAGTCATTAAAACTTGTTTTTCAACCACTCCACACATTTCTTTTTAACAAACTATAGTTTTGGCAAATTGGTTAGGACATCTACTTTTTGCATGACAAAGGTAATTTTTACAACAATTGCATACAGATTATTTCACTTATAAATCACTGTATCACAATTCCAGTGGGTCAGAAGTTTACATACACTAAGTTGTAGGTTTGTAGTGCTCCTTGCTCGCACATGCTTTTTCAGTTCTGCCCACAAGTTTTCTATAGGATTGAGGTCAGGGCTTTCTGATGTTCACTCCAATTCCTTGACTTTGTTGTCCTTAAGCCATTTTGCCACAACTTTGGAAGTCATTGTCCATTTGGAAGATCCATTTGCGACCAATCTTTAACTTCCTGACTGATGTCTTGAGATGTTGCTTCAATATATCCAGATAATTTTCCTGCCTCATGATGCCATCTATTTTGTGAAGTGCACCAGTCCCTTCTGAGGCAAATCACCCCCACGACATGATGCTGCCACCCCCATGCTTCACGGGTTGGGATGGTGTTCTACAATGTTACTGTTATCAGGCCTGTTACAGCATTTTGCATAACATCATCATTCGTACCAAGGCTGGGCATATCATAAGCCCCAATTCAATTGTTGTACAAAATGGGCACGTAACTAGCCTGCTAATGATGAGTTCTTATCATAAAACGCAACAGAATTCAGCCTGTCTAACTATTCTCTGAGGAACTCGTTTTGGTCTCCACAGTAGATATGATGCCATTTTCTCAGGTAAACCACCTCAAGTGGCATGTTAGCATTAATCTCCAATCTAAATGTATATATTTTTTGTATTATTAATTGAGCAACAGGCTTGACATTTATAGTGAAAACTAAACTTAGATTAGAAGAAGGATTTAATTTATCTAGGTTTAATTTAAAACTAGGTTTAAAATTTGGTGCCCCAAGATTAATAGATTAACCTTTACTTAACCCAGTTTAAGAGTTAATCCATGTTGGTGCAACCCACCCTAAGTGTACAAAACATTAAAGACACCTGCTCATTCCATGACATAGACTGACCAGGTTGAATGAAGGTGAAAGCTATGATCCCTTATGGATGTCACTTATTAAATCCACTTCAATCAGTGTCGACGAAGAGGAGGAGGCGGGTTAAAGAAGGATTTTTAAGCTTTGACACAATTGAGACACGGATTGTGTATGTGTGCCATTAAGAGGGTGAATGTGCAAGACAAAATATGAAAGTGCCTTTGAACGGATATGGTAGTAGGTGCCTGGCACACTGGTTTATGTCAAGAAGGGTCCACCACCCAAAGGGCACCCTGCCAACTTGACACAACTGTGAAAAGCATCGGAGTCCACATGGGCCAGCATCCCAGTGGAAAGCTTTTGACACCTTGTAGAATCCATGCCCAGACGAATTGCGGCACATTTGTTTATCAATGTTTACATATCATTCTGTTTGTAACTACAGCTATAAATACAGCTGCCCTAACAGCCAGCAGCAGGTTGCCATGGAGAGAAAGTATGAAGTCTCAATATAACACAATGTACTATACAGATCAACAAAGCAACAGCTCCTTTGAGGATGCCATGGAAACAGAGTAGAACTGCCTGCTAGGGATGAACAGCTGGACCCAGGCCAAATACAGGTCAAGAATGAACAAATTAGATCTAAAAATAACAAGAGGACAGACAGTGTGGGACTGGGGGGGCATGTTTTTAATGCTTATTGAAGGACGGACGCACTCAGAGTGCAGAGTCGTTCAGTTGTTGTCATGGATAAGCTACAAACAAAAAAACAAGTGGACAGAAAGGAGCCGTTTGTTGATGTTTTAGATCTAATGTATTTTTTAAAGATGGATGTACACTATGGATGCACTGCTTCACAACATGAGCGGTCTCACTGCATTAGAAACAGAATAGAATAGAGTAGAAATTATATAAAATACTAAAGAATAAAACATTATTGTCCATCTGGAGCTATAATAAAATAACCATACATCATACTTTACCTTCTGACTGCCAAACAGGCGGACGGTGTCACACCAGCAGGCCGCGGCCCCCGGCACGGTGGCGTTCAGGGCGTGGAAGGATGGGATCGGGTTAGACTCACTGTAGCCATACCTCTCCAGGAGATCCACTGTCTGTGCCCTGGGAGCCCGGCCACTGGAACAAGACACACGCACACAGTCAAACGGGGATCAACAGAAGCTAAATGTGTTGGTCTAGTAAGTAACACACAAATAATTTAGTATGACTGAGACCGAAAATTTCTAAGGCAGGCAAGCCACACTGGCTACCAACACACCCAAATGGGCCAGTGATTAGCTCAAGGTCACTGATCCAGAACTGGATGGTCAAATAAGTTCAAGGCTGCCACCCAATCAGTAAGAAACCAGTCCAGTATATTCAGTCAGTGCAACACACTAGGGTTAAATAGAAAGTATAACACAATAGTGGCTAGAAAAAACACAACGCCAAGATGAATAACACTGGTTATTCCAGAGTCAACTGGAACTGCGCACACACACACACACACACACACACACACACACACACAACAACCAAAGACACATTACTTGGTAATAACACACCCATAAAGAAACAGAGGGAAAGGCATTATTCACTGAGTAATTGATTGTTGGAGTATTTTTGATGTATGTTTACTAAACCAATGGGGGGGGGGGGGGGGGGGGGGGGTGTAAATCAGGGAAGGTTAGTCATAACACATAAAACATGCAAAGGAATTTATCTACTGCTTTTAAAGGTCAGAATGAGTCTCCATTTATGCTGCATAGTATTCATAATACAGATTTCATGAAACTGCCATTGTGAACATGAGTCTCACTGTACGACACTGGCTCACTGGCTATTTTCAAACTGTAAAGTGTGTGGTTAAAAAGTGTGTGGTTAAAAACGACGATGAAATATAACAAAACATGAGCTACTGGGTCTTAGCAGTGCAGTGCCACTCCCTCACCTGCCGTTCAGGCCGCGCACCTGGCCTGTGCTTGCATCATAGAACAGACAGAAGCTGTCCCCACCGATCCCACAGCTGCAGGGTTCTGTCACGGCCAGGGCGGCAGCCACAGCCACAGCAGCATCAGCAGCATTCCCTCCTCTCTTCAAGATGTCTGTGAGGGGAGCAAGTCAAGATGGTATCTGAATATGTCAGGTCCAGCCAGGGTCTGGACTCGGATTGGAGAGTCATTTAAAGCATAAAGTGATGAAAAGTGATATCGCCTACAAACATGAAACAACGTGCAAATTAAGATACTATTTTTCACATAGGCCTTCATCAAAGGCGCACTAAAGCATTGGACCAGAGCCACTCACCCAGACCAATGTTTGATGCCAAGGGTTGACTTGATGCCACACAGCCATGTAGACAAACAACAGCTGACCGGCGCGAGGTGAAGGGGAGATCGGGCTGCATAGCCTAGGCTACTTCTCCTTTATCACACCAAAAACTATTTCCTTCAATATTTCCACACGTGAAACGCACTGTGCACAGTTCAGTCATTTCTGTTAAGAGTCACTCTATTTGGACGGCGAAAATAACTTGCTCAATAACGTTTCACTGTGACATTCACTCGACAATTATTATAATCTAAATGTCATATGAATAATCTGATATTGTTCCACACTATTTTGCTATGTTGTGTCACTTTGCTTCCTGATCGATTAATCGGTGGTCGATTGATCCAGGAATGGTGGATGGATTACAGATCACATCCATGAGCAATGCATTGCATTAAAATTACATTTTTATTTTTGTGTGGTGTCAAGTGGCAGTACATTGTAGTAGACTAGGCCTACACAACACAATATTCATGTTAGTTTATCAACAAAAGAAAGAAGACCAACGTGAACGTCTACTCACCAATATACTGTATACGACCAATGTTCTCTCTAAACTGCGTGCATGTGCGTCCGTAGCCTAGGCTATCGCTCTTTTATCACGCAAAACGTTTTCCGCCTACGTTTCCTCACATGAAACGCACTGTGCAAAGTTCATGCATTTCTGTTGAGAGGCGCTGTATTTGGACGGCAAAAATAACTTGCTCAATAACGTTTCCCTGTGGCATACCGTCACTCGACAATTATTCGAATCTAAATGTCAAATGAATAATTTGATGTGATTAATCGGGGTTCGATTGAACCAGGAATGGTGGAGAGATTACATACCACACCAATGAGCAATGCAATGCATTACGTTTTTTCTTTTCTTTTCATTATGTGATGTCAAGTGGCAGTAGGTTGTAGTAAACTTAACCTACACAAGATTAATGTTAGTTTATCAACAAAACAAATAAGACCAAAGTGAATGTCTACTCACCAACATACTGCATATGACAAATGTTCCAAACTGTGTGCATGTGCTGGTGCACAGCTCCCCCAGCACTGCTGTGCAGAAAAATATCAGCCTGTGCAGAGAAGCACTAGATTAAACTTCACTCAACTTTCTACAGTTTTCCCCCTTATTAGTTACCACGATCAACCTTTCCCTTTACTGTAGGAATTTTGATTGAATCAACGCAATATTAGCCACTTTCAACATATGGAAACAAAAGGAACTTAAGACTTAAAGACAATGTATGCTTGATCTGAATATGTGTTCGGAGGGGCCATAGGGATGGTGTGAAGCAATTGCGGAGCCTCCAGAGGCATGCAGAGGCCAAATTGAGCTCTGTACAGCATCGCCTTGCCTACCCAAATTTTGTAACAATGAAGAGGGCTCCGTATAGCTCCTCTTTGACATGATTGGTTGACGGTAGGTGGTTGCGGAGGTCCAGTATAAACACTAACTCAATTCCTTGACAACTTTCTGCACAACAGCTCTGCTCTGCTCTGCTCAGGCAAGCGCAATACCAGATTAACCATGCAGGGCCTTTTAGTATGCAAAACTAACTATGCAATACGTTTTGTTGTAGGCAGAATACATCAGAGTAAGACTGGCCCATACTCTACACAGACCAGTGAGGCATAACCAATCAGAGCTGCAGCAGCTCTATATGCAAATAGACCATTGCCATACAGTGGGGCAAAAAAGTATTTAGTCAGCCACCAATTGTGCAAGTTCTCCACTTAAAAAGATGAGAGAGGCCTGTCATTTTCATCATAGATACACTTCAACTATGACAGACAAAATGAGAAGAAAAAAATTCTGAAAATCACATTGTAGGATTTTTAATGAATTTATTTGCAAATTATGGTGGGAAATAAGTATTTGGTCACCTACAAACAAGCAAGATTTCTGGCTCTCACAGACCTGTAACTTCTTCTTTAAGAGTCTCCTCTGTCCTCCACTCATTATCTGTATTAATGGCACCTGTTTGAACTTCTTATCAGTATAAAATACACCTGCCCACAACCTCAAACAGTCACACTCCAAACTCCACTATGGCCAAGACCAAAGAGCTGTCAAAGGACACCAGAAACTAAATTGTAGACCTGCACCAGGCTGGGAAGACTGAATCTGCAATAGGTAAGCAGCTTGGTTTGAAGAAATCAACTGTGGGAGCAATTATTAGGAAATGGAAGACATACAAGACCACTGATAATCTCCCTCGATCTGGGGCTCCACGCAAGATCTCACCCCATGGGGTCAAAATGATCACAAGAACGGTGAGCAAAAATCCCAGAACCACACCTAGTGAATGACCTGCAGAGAGCTGGGACCAACGTAACAAAGCCTACCATCAGTAACACACTACGCCGCCAGGGACTCAAATCCTGCAGTGCCAGACGTGTCCTCCTGCTTAAGCCAGTACAAAGTATCATGGAATGAAGGCCTATGTTGAACACCACACATTGGCTGCTACTGTAGGCTGAATGACAGAACAGCTATTTCCATGTTAAAATGTTATGGGATACATTTTATGCATTGTTTTTTATAGTAGGACACTGGTTGGCCTACATTATGATCAAATAGCCACAGTAGCCTGCCTGACCACTGTCTGAAACTTTAACTTAATGCGCGTACGTCCTCAGTGTTCACAGTAAATGCAGTGTTCACAGTAAACTTTCATGTTTGCGCTCAGCAGACCTGAAATTTGCCCTGGGCCTAAAAAAAGAAGGAACATTTTATATGACCCTGATAAATACGGTGCATTTGGCCTCCTGAGTGACGCAGTGGTCTAAAGCACTGCGTCGCAGTGGCACAGCCACTAGAGATTCTGGGTTCAAACCCTGTCACAGCTGTACAGTGTTTCCCTGACACATTGGTGCAGCTGGCTTCCAAGTGTGCATTGTATCAAGAAGCAGTGCGGCTTGTTTGGGTTGTGTTTTGGAGGACGCACGGCTCTTGACCTTCGCTTCTCCCGAGTCCGTACGGGAGTTGCAGCGATGAGACAAAACTGCATCTACCAATTGGATACCGCGTAACTTGGTAGAAAAAGGGGTAAAAAAAAAAGAACTAATGAAAAAAAACGGTGTATTCGGAAAGTATTCAGACCCCTTGACTTTTCTCACATTTTCTTACGTTACAGCTTTATTCTAAAATTAATTAAGTATTGTCTAATGTATTATTAATGAAAAACTGAAATATTTCATTCAGACCACTCAGATTCCTCAGTACTTTGTTGAAGCACCTTTGACAGCAATTACATTACACCATGCTTCACCGTAGGGATGGTGCAAGGTTTCCTCCAGACTTTTGGCATTCAGGCCAAAGAGTTCAATCTTGGTTTCATCAGACCAGAGAATCTTGTTTATCATGGTCTGAGAGTCTTTATTTACCTTTGGCAAACTCCAAGCGGGCTGCCTTTTACTGAAGAGTGGCTTCCTTCTGCCTACTCTACCATAAATGCCTGATTGGTGGAGTGCTGCGGAGATGGTTGTCCTTCTGGAAGCTTCTCCCATCTCCACAGAGGAACTCTGGTGCTCTGCCAGAGTGACCATTGGGTTCTTGATCACCTCCCTAACCAAGGCAATTCTCCCCCGATTGCTCAGTTTGGCCAGGCTTCCAGCTCTAGGAAGAGTCTTGGTCGTTTCAAACTTCTTCCATTTAAGAATGATGGAGGCCAATGTGTTTTTGAGGACCTTCAATGCTGCAGACATTTTTTGGTACCTTTTCCCAGATCTGTGCTTCGACACAATCCTGTCTCGGAGCTCTACGGACAATTCCTTCGACCTCATGGCTTGGTTTTTGCTCTGACATGCACTGTCAACTGTGGGACCTTATATAGACAGCTGTAGCCTTTCCAAATAATGTACAATCAATTGAAAATACCACAGCTGGACTCCAATCAAGTTGTATAAACATCTCAAGGATGATCAGTGGAAACAGCATGCACCTGAGCTCAACTTCGAGTCTCATAGCAAAGGATCTGAATACTGACAGTGAAGTCGAAAGTGAACATACACCGTAGCCAAATACATTTAAACTCAGTTTTTCACAGTCCTGACATTTAATCCTAGTACACATTCCCTGTCTTAGGTCAGTTAGGATCACCACTTTATTTTAAGAATGTGAAATGTCAGAATAATAGTAGAGAAAATTATTTATTTCAGCTTTTATTTCTTTCATCACATTCCCAGTGGGCCAGAAGTTTACATGCACTCAATTGGTATTTGGTAGTGTTGCCTTTAAATTGTTTAACGTGGGTCAAATGTTTCAGCCTTCCACAGGCTTCCCACAATAAGTTGGGTGAATTTTGGCTTATTCCTCCTGACAAAGCTGGTGTTTCTGAGTCAGGTTTGTAGGCCTCCTTGCTCACACACGCTTTTTCAGTTCTGCCCACAAATTTTCTATAGGGTTGAGGTCAGGGCTTTGTGATGGCCAATCCAATTGTTGTCCTTAAGCCATTTTGCCACAACTTTGGAAGTTTGTTTGGGGTCTTTGCCCATTTGGAAGACCCATTTGCGACCAAGCTTTAACTTCCTGACTGATGTCTTGAGATGCTGCATCAATATATCCACATCATTTTCATTCCTCATGACGCCATCTATTTTGTGAAGTGCACCAGTCCCTCCTGCAGCAAAGCACCCACACAACATGATGTTGCCACCCCCGTGCTTCACGGTTGGGATGATGTTCTACGGCTTGCAAGCCTCCCCCTTTTTCCTCCAAACATAATGGCCAACCAGTTCTATTTTTGTTTCATCAGACCAATTCTCCAAAAAGTATGATATTTGTCCCCATGTGCAGTTGCAAACCGTGGTCTGGCTTTTTTATGGCGGTTTTGGAGCAGTGGCTTCTTCCTTGCTGAGCGGCCTTTCAGGTTATGTCGATATAGGACTCATTTTACTGTGGATATAGATACTTTTGTACCTGTTTCCTCCAGCATCTTCACAAGATCCTTTGCTGTTTTTCCGAGATTGATTAGCACTTTTCACACCAAAGAATGTTAATCTTCCTGAGCGGTATGACGGCTGCATGGTGTTTATACTTGCGTACTATTGTTTGTACAGATGAACGTGGTACCTTCAGACTTTTGGATATTGCTCCCACGGATGAACCAGACTTGTGGAGGTCTATAATTTTTTCTGAGGTCTTGGCTGATTTCTTCTGATTTTCCCATGATGTCAAGCATAGAGGCACTGAGTTTGACGGTAGGCCTTGAAATACAGTGGGGAGAACAAGTATTTGATACACTGCCGATTTGGCAGGTTTTCCTACTTACAAAGCATTTAGAGGTCTGTAATTTTTATCATAGGTACACTTCAACTGTGAGAGACGGAATCTAAAACAAAAATCCAGAAAATCACATTGTATGATTTTTAAGTAATTCATTTGCATTTTATTGCATGACACAAGTATTTGATACATCAGAAAAGCAGAACTTAATACTTGGTACAGAAATTTTGTTTGCAATTACAGAGATCATACATTTCCTGTAGTTCTTGACCAGGTTTGCACACACTGCAGCAGGGATTTTGGCCCACTCCTCCATACAGATTTTCTCCAGATCCTTCAGGTTTCGGGGCTGTCACTGGGCAATACGGACTTTCAGCTCCCTCCAAAGATTTTCTATTGGGTTCAGGTCTGGAGACTGGCTAGGCCACTGCAGGACCTTGAGATGCTTCTTACGGAGCCACTCCTTAGTTGCCTTGGCTGTGTGTTTCGGGTCGTTGTCATGCTGGAAGACCCAGCCACGACCCATCTTCAATGCTCTTACTGAGGGAAGGAGGTTGTTGGCCAAGATATCGCGATACATGGCCGCATGCATCCTCCCCTTAATACGGTGCAGTCGTCCTGTCCCCTTTGCAGAAAAGCATCCCCAAAGAATGATGTTTCCACCTCCATACTTCACGGTTGGGATGGTGTTCTTGGGGTTGTACTCATCCTTCCTCTTCCTCCAAATACGGCGAGTGGAGTTTAGACCAAAAAGCTCTATTTTTGTCTCATCAGACCACATGACCTTCTCCCATTCCTCCTCTGGATCATCCAGATGGTCATTGGGAAACTTCAGACGGGCCTGGACATGCGCTAGCTTGAGCAGGGGGACCTTGCATGCGCTGCAGGATTTTAATCCATGGGTGCAGGTCCTGCCGTGTAGTTCTGGGCGGATCTCTCACCTTCCTCATGATCATTGATGCCTCACAAGGTGAGATCTTGCATGGAGCCCCAGACCGAGGGTGATTGACCGTCATCTTGAACTTCTTCCATTTTCTAATAATTGCGCCAACAGTTGTTGCCTTCTCACCAAGCTGCTTGCCTATTGTCCTGTAGCCCATCCCAACCTTGTGCAGGTTTACAATTTTATCCCTGATGTCCTTACACAGCTCTCTGGTCTTGGCCATTGTGGAGAGGTTGGAGTCTGTTTGATTGAGTGTGTCGACAGGTGTCTTTTATACAGGTAACGAGTTCAAACAGGTGCAGTTAATACAGGTAATGAGTGGAGAACAGGACGGCTTCTTAAAGAAAAACTAACAGGTCTGTGAGAGCCGGAATTCTTACTGGTTGGTAGTGTATCAAATACTTATTTCATGCAATAAAATGCAAATGAATTACTTAAAAATCATATAATGTGATTTTCTGGATTTTTGTTTTAGATTCCATCTCTCACAGTTGAAGTGTACCTATGATAAAAATTACAGACCGCTACATTTTTTGTAAGTGGGAAAACTTGCAAAATCGGCAGTGTATCAAATACTTGTTCTCCCCACTGTACATCCACAGGTACACCTCCAAGTGACTCAAATGATGTCAATTGGCCTATCAGAAGCTTCTTCAGCCATGACATTATTTTCAGGAATTTTCCTGAAAGGCACAGTCAACTTAGTGTATGTAAACTTCTGACCCACTGGAATTGTGATACAGTGAAATAATCAGTCTGTAAACAATTGTTGGAAAAATGACTTGTGTCATGCAAAGTAGATGTCCCGACTAGCCAAAACTATAGTTTGCTAACAAGAAATTTGTGGAGTGGTTGAAAAACTAGTTTTAAGGACTAAGTGTATGTAAACTTCTGACTTCAACTGTATGTAATTGAAGTATTTCAGTTTTTATTTGTAATACATTTGTAAACATTTCTAAAAACCTGTTTTCACTTTGTCATTATTGTAACGGCCGTTGTTTGTGGAAGATATTGTGTGTTAATATTTAATGAATCAACCTGAACACTGAAATTAAAAACAACAAACTGAACGAATGAAACCGAAACAGTTCTGTCTGGTGCAGTATACAAACACTCAACAGAAAATAATCACCCACAACTCAAGGATGAAAACAGGCTACCTTAGTACGGTTCTCAATCAGGGACAACGATTGACAGCTGCCTCTGATTGAGAACCATACCAGGCCAAACACAGAAATCCCAAATCATAGAAAAAAAGAACAGACTGCCCACCCCAACTCACGCCCTGACCATACTAAAACATACTAAAACAAAGACAAAACGAAGGAACTAAGGTCAGAACGTGACAATTATGGGGGTAGTGTGTGTAGATTGCTGAGTTTGTTTTATTTAATCCATTTTAAAATAAGGCTGTAACGTAACAAAATGTGGAAAAACTCTAGGGGTCTGAATACTTTCCGAAGGCAATCAGAGAGCTAGAGGGGGGGTTATTGAACACACTGTCAGCCTAATGGAGTATTTGGGGTATTGGCCCTATATTGATTGTCTAGTTGTGTTATATTCTACACTGAGTGCACAAAACATTAGGAACAACTGCTCTTTCCATGACATAGGCTGACCAAGTGAATCCAGGTGAAAGCTAGGATCCCTTATTGATGTCACCTGTTAAATTCACTTCAATCAGTGTTGATGAAGGGGAGGAGACAGTTTAAAGAAGGATTTTTATCCTTGAGACAATTGAGACATGGATGGTGTGTGTGCCATTCAGAGGGTGAATGGCCAAGACAAAATATTTAAGTGCCTTTGAATGGGGTATGGTAGTAGGTGCCAGGCACACCGGTTTGAGTGCGTCAAGAACTGCAAAGCGGCTGGCTTTTTCATGCTCAACAGTTACCCGTATGTAGGACATTCAGCGAACTTGATGTCAATATGGACCAGCATCCCTGTGGAACGCTTTCGACACCTTGTAGAGTCCATGTCCCGACGAATTAAGGATGTTCTGAGGGCAAAATGGGGTGCAAATCAATATTGGCAAGGTGTTCCTAATGTTTTGTGCACTCAGTGTACATTTACCTTGTAGCCTATACGTCATAAATCTAATAGTGCACAATATGCTGGTGGCATTGTTGTTTTCAGACTACATATTATGCATTAATATAAGCCTAAATGTGAATAAAACTATGTAAAGGAAAAAGGTTATTCTTGAATGATAATCAGATTGTATTGGAATGCTTGGAATGTGTGATGCATTATTTAAATCATGTAATGTAAAATTATGAGGCTTCATGGGTGTTTCACTGTAACATTGGCCGAGTAAAATACCATAAAGTATCAGGAAAAAGAATAGCCTGAAACATACTCCCATTCATAACCATGTATGCACCCCAATAGGCTGGCAGTGTGTTCAATAACCCTCCCTCTATCTCTCTGTCAGGGCTGGGGCCAGGCAGGCAAATGCTATAGTAGAACATTAACCGGACCAGATGGTTGCCATAGCACAACCACTGTAAATTCAATTTAAGGCAGTTACATCATGACATCATCCAACCAGCAGTCTATATATACACCCCTCCCCAATCTGAGGGATTGAAAACGTTTGGTGGGTCTGGACAGGTACAATCCTAGATAGGAACCTTTTACGGAGGACGTACAGTTTAGGTGTGTACGAGTTTGTGTGGGAGCCCTTTGGACTTTAGAGAACCCCTTTTGGCCCTGTGTGACTGTTTTGGCTGATAAGGTGAACCATGTGCTCGGGTAGCTTTGCCAAGTCCCTGGGCATCACCTTGATCCCCCTGGCCATCTTGTGTGTGCTCAGTAACATCCTGCTCTTCTTCCCTGGGGGGCTGGTCGCTGACGACAATGACCATATCACTAAAGAGGTGTGGTACTTTGGGGGCATCATGGGATCTGGGGTTCTGGTAAGTCAACTGTTATGGAAGGGATGGAAAAGGGCTTTGACGTGGGGCTTTTAATAACTTCTAATAACTCTCTAATGTACACATTTCTAATTTCAATGGTTTTACTTGAATATCTCTATTCAACATGTGGAGAAACATAGAAATGTACCAATATTGTCTTGAGCCTTTCAGAAAACAGTTGAACAGTCAGGCAGACATATACAGTTGTGGCTATAGCCTATGCGGTGTGTTTAGGAGACCGTCTCTGCCTACAAGACAGCTTTAGTGAGATGAACGGTCCTTTTGAAAAGCTTTGTTTCCTACTGCGAACTAGACTGTGGATTTTGGTTGAGAGGCTGGGAGTGGGTCAGATGTAAATCATTTATAATCTATTATAACTGCATAATAGTATATGGAGGTACAATTTGTCCTTCCTGTTGCCGATGACAGACACCGTAGCCTCCCTACTATTCGGGTACAAGCCAATATGATTGTCTGTGCTATAGTGAGCATTTACAAAATAGAGAGCAGTCTTCCTGGTCTTATCTAAATGGTTGTATGATGTCTTTCTGTCCAGATCTTAATCAATAGTTGTGTATCCGAATGGTTGTGCGTATATTGTTGCGGTCTGATCCTAATGATTGTGTGCTGTATATCTTTCTGAACAGATGACCCTCCCAGCACTGGTCTTCCTAGGACTCAAAAACAATGACTGCTGCGGTTGCTGTGGCAACGAGAGTTGTGGAAAGAGATTTGCGGTGAGTGACGTTACATGGAGAGAAAAAAAACATGCAACTTAACATATTTATTTAGTTAAAGCATGGGGCATCCAAAGCAGTACACTGGCAATTCACAGGACTCCTATAGACAAAGCCCTCATTATACTGGTGGCCAGCAGATAAGAGAAGCGTACAGTTATGACTATAATTACTGTTCCCTGAAGAAGGCAATGGGGAGTTTGCACACTACCGCCCTCTACTGAAGAGCATTAGATCACGCCTGACAAGGCCAATCAACACCGTGCCTCACCGTAAGCCCGGTCTTCCACAGGTGATAAATCGGAGGATTCATTCTTTCAATTGTGCTCTTGTACCTCATTTCCCTCCTTCATGGAACAGTAGCTATAGTCATAACTGTACATTCCCTTTCAGTAGGTCAACTCAGTACTAAACAGCTATGGGGATAGAAAATCACACCCTAAGCAGACCCCAGCGGACACCAAATGAAAAGGGCGACAGCAGACCACACCGAGTTCCAACCCGACAGAAAACCTGCCTTTGTGATACATGAGATTGGCTTACAAGATGTGTTAAAGAAATCCTTTCAGATAATATACCATATCGCCCAGTCATCATCATCACAATATCCTCACCAAGACCCCTTCAAAATGGTGCACAGTCCAGCTTATTGTCCACTGTATGCTCACATATTGAAAGGATCTCAAATTGTGTAAGTCAATCTTATCTGATTATGTATCATGAAATAGAAGCACACTTCAATCAATAAATAGAGAGATAAATGGGCTAATTAGTGGGGGCATTCAGATCCAATGTTTTATTGATATTCATTCTTTAATTGACTATTAATTACACTTCATATTGCACACGTTTATGAACATATCCTTTAATAAATCTCAACATAATTTCACTTCATATATGTTAAATTTTTCTTATTAAAAGTTGTGAAAGGTTTTCTAAACAAGTTCATGCCAACAACTGCTTGTTCAGTAAGCACAACTTTTATTTTGAAACTATCAGACCAGCGGTGAAAAAAAAAGACTGCTGCAACCTGATTGGCTGAATGCGATAAGCAACATCCGGGACTAGCATTAGGCACTCAAGTATGGTGGTGGAAAATTGTGTTTCACAAAGAAAGTATGGATATTTTCCCACCTTCTGGCTATTAAATTGATTTAAGGAGGAAATTGACTCCTTTGCAGCCTGAATGGAGAATGTTTTATGTATGAACCTGTGCACGGTGGATAGGAGTGCTGTCGGCTGCAGACATTCACTTTGGACTGTAAAATTATGACTCAATATTGCCATCTGTTGACCTTTGGCTAGATGCCACCAGACCCCTGGTGGATTGGGCACATACACCGTTAGGTATTTCCTGCCTTTTGCTGTCATATGCTGGAGAAACAGCTTCCACAATCCACTGGGAGAGACACTGTTTAGAAAGCGCTCTACCACGAGTCGGATTAGAAAAACAGAATTTAAAAAATTGGTCACACAAACTGGTCCGCTCAAGTATGCTTAATGCTCATAGTATGCTTAATGCTCTTACCGGACACAGGGCATGTACCGCTCTGCTCTTTAGAAGAGAAACAGAGGGCAAAAACTCAAAAGCTAGAGAGAGACCTGTAGGACATAGTCATGACCTTGGAGGCGAAGGTCACAACGTGACTTTAGAGTTGCCAAAGGAGCACATTATACAGGAGGGGTGAACAGATAACGGGTGGAGATCTCCACCACCCGTAGCTGAGGCCAAAGCCACGAGTAGAGCGGTCTTGTAGGAGAGGATCTTCAGATCCACGGACTCCACCGATTCAAATGGGGCATCAAACAGCACATCCAAAACCCAAGCCAAATCCCATATAGCCGCAATAGGTTTAGAAACCGGCCTGAGACAGTGCACACCTTTTAAAACCGCACTGCCAGGGGAAGAGCGCCCCCAGGAGTGGCATCATCAATTTTCACATGAAACGCTGAATTAGCTGCCATATACACATTCCAAGTAATTAATCTGCGTTTCGTGGTTTATCGCTTGTGGAAGGCGTGGCTTAGCTACAGCGCTCTCTTACCACCCGACCAATAGTATTATTGATCTCACACTAGTACCATACTGCAGCATTGTTTAGGACGGTGCCATTGCTTTCAACAGATTTTGGGGCAAAAGGATCAATTGATTGATCGTCCATTGTTGCATTGGTTGGCTCAAGGAAATAATTATTTCAAAATGTTGCTGATATATCAATCTGATATGCTCACAGAATAAGTAAGACCTAAAGTCCATCCTGACCTAGGATCAGGAGCCCAGACCTGTCCATATAATCTTATCAATTATGGTCTGAAAGCCAAACTGATCCTTACTCAGACGCTGTATGGACACGGGCCCTGAACACTAGTGTTAGTCCACCAAGTTAAAAGTAGGAGGGGCAAACGAAGTCTATTTGAGTCACTTGGATGGCCTGGATTCAATACCCAGATTGATTGAATTGAACCTCGACCTGTGATCTTTATTTTCCACAGATGTTCACCTCGATCATCTTTGCTGCGGTGGGGGTTCTGGGGGCTGGCTACTCCATCATTGTGTCTGCTGTTGCCATTCATAATGGACCAATGTGCCTCTATACCAATGGTACAACAGAGTTATGGACCAACCCCTTTGTTGACGGGTAAGAACAGTTTTACCACTCAAACACATTGTTGTTAAAACCTCTTGAAGCTAGGGGGCACTATTTTTATGTTTGGAAAAATAACGTTTCCAAAGTAAACGGCCTATTTCTCAGGGCCAGATGCTAGAATATGCATATAATTGACAGATTAGGATATAAAACACTCTAAAGGTTCCAAAACTGTCAACATTTTGTCTGTGAGTTAAACAGAACTGATATTGCAGGCTAAAACCTGAGGAAAATCCAATCAGGACGTGCCCTTGTTTTTGAAACCTCTCTGTTCTTATGCATCCCTATTGTCCATTTAAAGGGATATCAACCAGATTCTTTTTCTATGGCTTCCCTAAGGGGTCAACAGCCTTTAGACGTAGTTTCAGGCTTTTACTTTGAAGAATGAGCGTGAACGACCACATTGCGTAAGTGGATAGGTGGGGGCTCTCAGAGTGAGTTGTGCGCAAAAGAGAAAGGCGGCCATTGTTACTCCCGGTCCTAGTGGAAAGCCAACTGTCCCGGTTGATATATTATCGAATAGATATTTGAAAAACACCCTGAGGATTGATTATAAAAAAAACATTTGACATGTTTCTGTGGACATTATGGATATAATTTGGAATTTTTGTCTGCGTTGTCGTGACCGCTCTTTCCGGTGGATTCCTGGGCATAACGCACCAAACTAACGGAGGTATTTGGACATAAAAAAAACTTTATGGAACAAAAGGAACATTTGTTGTCTAACTGGGAGTCTCGTGAGTGAAAACATCCGAAGATCATCAAAGGTAAAATATTAATTTGATTGCTTTTCTGATTTGTGACCAAGTTACCTGATGCTAAGTGTACTTATTGTTTTGTCGAGCGATCACTAAACTTACACAAACGCTTGTATTGCTTTCGCTGTAAAGCATAATTTCAAAATCTGAGATGACAGGTGGATTAACAAAAGGCTAAACTGTGTTTTGTAATATTGCACTTGTGATTTCATGAATATGAATATTTTCTAGTAATATTATTTGACTGTGGAGCTATGCTATTTTCCTCATTAAAATGCAAATGAATTTAACATTTTTGGACATACGTTTTTCTGGATTTTTTTGTTGTTATTCTGTCTCACTGTTCAAATAAACCTACCATTAAAATTACAGACGGATCATTTCTTTGTCAGTGTGCAAACGTACAAAATCAGCAGGGTATCAAATAGTTTTTTCCCTCACTGTACCTCACTCACTCACTGTCACTCAGATAAGATTCAGCACACTGCAATGTATTTTACTTTTTGCTTCACCATTTTCACCAGTGACTACCTGAATAACCACACCCTGTGGAAGGACTGTACAGCACCTGAGGGCATTGTGACCTGGCACCTGACCTTGTTTTCCATGCTGCTGGTGATGGGCCTGCTGCAGGCTGTACTCTGTGCCATCCAGGTCATCAACGGACTCATCGGTGCCATCTGTGGAGACTCCTGTGGCCGCTGTGGGGTAGGAGGACCAACCCTCGTCTTGAAACACCACAATCTTAAATAAACATCTAGCCCATATGCCAAATTGGGGTCACAAATAATTTTGCTCTCGTGCAACATTTTAACTAATTGTATTCTAAAGCACAGAGCTGGACTGGACCTGCCCACATCTAACGCTCAATAAGGCTAGCCCCCTATTGACATTTTCACCCACCTGTGTCACTGACCTCTCGGGCCATGTGTTGTCTGACCATGAACTCCAGTGAGCTTAGCAACAATTAGCTCATCCATGATTGTCACACTAATACACTGTATAAATATGTTTGTATTTGAGTAAGAGTTGATTTGAAAGTTTTGTCCTGTGTTTGTCTTTCAGAGTACTGATGGTGCAGTCTAAGGATGTTTGAGCCTCTCAGAAGACTTGTTATAACTGGCTTTCTAAAAGGTGTATTTAATTTTAGTTAAATATATATATTTTTAAATTCAACAATTTCCTACCTACCTAACTTGATGGCCTTTTGCATAGAAAAGATTAGATTTATTTAAATGAAGATAATACTTAACGTAATCAAATGTATTATTCAATATGTTTAAAACATGAGCAGTTTTTACAAGTTATATTATAATTTCATATTATGCACCGTAAAAGACATGTCCAACAGAACACTTGGCATCAATTAAATCTATCAAATATGTATCTCATTTCATTGAAAATAATTTTAGCTGTTTAAAAACACGAAGAAAAAAAAAACGTCATAAAAGTTTGACAGAGTGAGTGGACCACACCTGTGTTGGCCTTATTTTAGTAGGTCTGTGGGTTAAGTTAAGAATTTGTTCTTAACCGACTTGCCTAATTCAATAAAAGGTTCAATAAGATACATTTAAAAAGTCGTCTTATAACTTTATTCTGGCTACGTCTTAATGGGGGGACATGGCTAGCTTCCCGCCGCTGTGTCACGGCATGGGGTTACTGAGGAGTCTTTGTCGTGTTGGGTTGGGTTATCCATGACATTATGAGGATGTTGATTCCACTATATTATACAAACACACAACAATGTAGGTATCTCCAACCCAGACCCGATTTGCATTAAACATGTTTGAATGGTAGATGCAAAGCCATGTATTTAAATACTTGTACTTTATAAATATATGGCTCTGGATAGACCTAGTTGGCTAGGGTGTGTGGCGCGGTAATATAATGGTAGTGGATATTTTGTGTGTGTATATACTGTTGAAGTCGGCAGTTCACATACACATTGGCAAAATACATTTAAACTCAGTATTTCGCAATTCATGACATTTAACCCTAGTAAAAATTCCCTGTTTTAGGTCAGTTAAGATCATCACTTTATTTTAAGTGTCAGAATAATAGTAGAGAGAATTATTTCAGCTTTTTGTTCTTTCATCACATTCCCAGGGGGACAGAAGTTTACATTCACTCAGTATTTGGTTGCATTGCCTTTAAATTGTTTAACTTGGGTCAAATGTTTTGGGTTGACTTCCACAAGCAGAGCTGGTGTAACTCAGTCAGGTTTGTAGGCCTCCTTGATCACATGCGCTTTTTCAGTTCTGCCCACAACTTTTCTATAGGATTGAGGTCAGGGCTTTCTGATGGCCGCTCCAATACCTTGACTTTGTTGTCCTTAAGCCATTTTGCCACAACTTTGGAAGTATGCTTGGGGTCATTGTCCATTTGGAAGACCCATTTGCGACCAATACCTCAATATATCCAGATAATTTTCCTGTCTCATGATGCCATCTATTTTGTGAAGCGCACCAATCCCTCCTGCAGCAAACCACCTCCATAACATGATGCTGCCACCCCCAGCTTCACAGTTGGGATGGTGTTCTTTGGCTTGCAAGCCTCACCCTTTTCCCTCCAAACATAACGAAGGTCATTATGGCCAAACAGTTCTATTTGTGTTTCATTAGACCAGAGGACATTTCTTCAAAAAGTATGATTTTTGTCCCCATGTGCAGTTGCAAACCGTAGTCTGGAATTGTTTATGGCGGTTTTGGAGCAGTGGCTTCCTTGCTGAGCGGCCTTTCAGGTTATGTCGATATAGGACTCGTTTTACTCTGGATATAGATACTTTTGTACCCGTTTCCTCCAGCATCTTCACAAGGTCCTTTGCTGTTGTTCAGGGATCGATTTGCATTTTTTGCACCAACGTACGTTCATCTCTAGGAGACGGAACACGTCTCCTTCCTGAGCGGTATGACGGCTGCGCGGTCCCATGGTGTTTATACTCGCGTACTATTGTTTGTAAAGATAAACGTGGTAACTTCAGGCGTTTTGAAATTGCTCCCAAGGATGAACCAGACTTGTGGAGGTATATACTTTTTTTCCTGAGGTCTTGGCTAATTTCCTTTGATTTCCCCATGATGTCAAGCAAAGAGGCACTGACTTTGAAGGTAGGCCTTGAAATACGTCCACAGGTACAACTCCAATTTTGTTAATTAGCCTATCAGAAACTTCTAAAGCCCTTACATAATGTTCTGGAATTTTTCAAGCTGTTTAAAGGCACAGTCAACTGAGTGTATGTAAACTTCTGACCCACTGGAATTGTGATACAGTGAATTATAAGTGAAATAATCTGTCTGTAAACAATTGTTGGAAAAATTACTTGTCATGCACAAAGTAGATGTCTTAACCGACTTGCCAAAACTATAGTTCGTTAACAAGAAATTTGTGGAGCGGTTGAAAAATGAGTTAATGACTCCAACCTAAGTGTACGTACACTTCAGACTTCAACTGTATATGTGTGTCTGTTTATGTATACACTCACTCACAAATTATTTTTAATATTTTCTACATTGTAGAATAATAGTGAACACATCAAAACTATTAAATAACCCATATGGAATCATGTAACCAAAAATGTGTTAAATCAAAATAGATTTTATATTTGAGATTCTTCAAAGTAGCCCCCATTTGCATAGTCTTGGCAGTCTCTCAACCATCTTCACCTGGAATGCTTTTCCAACAGTCCTGAAGGGGTTCCCACATATGCTGAGCACTTGTTGGCTGCTTTTCCTTCACTCTGCGGTCCAACTCATCCCAAACCATCTCAGTTGGGTTGAGGTTGGGTGATTGTGGAGGCCAGGTCATCTGATGTAGCACTCCATCACTCTCCTTCTCGGTCAAATAGCCTGTACACAACCTGGGGGTGTGTTGGGTCATTGTCCTGTTGAAAAACAAATGATAGTCCCACTAAGCGTAAACCAGATGGGGTGATGTATCGCTGCAGAATGCTGTGGTAGCCATGCTGGTTAAGTGTGCCTTGAATTCTAAATAAATCACTGACAGTGTCACCAACAAAGCACCATCACACCTCCTCCTTCATGCTTCACGGTGGGAACCACACATGTGGAGATCAACCGTTCACCTACTCTGCGTCTCACACAGACACAGCGGTTGGAACCAAAATCTCACATTTTAACTCAGACCAAAGGACAGATTTCCACTGGTCTAATATCCATCGCTTGTGTTTCTTGGCCCAAGTAAGTCTCTTTTTCTTATTGCTGTCCTTTAGTAGTGGTTTCTTTGCAGAAATTTTACCATGAAGGCCTGCTGTTTTGGGGGAACTATTCAATGAAGCTGCCAGTTGAGGACTTGTGAGGTGTCGGTTTCTCAAACTAGACAATAATGTACTCGTCCTCTTGCTCAGTTGTGCAACGGGGCGTCCCACTCTTTCTATTCTGTTTAGAGCCAGTTTGCACTGTTCTGTGAAGGGAGTAGTATACAGCTTTGTACAGTTTCTTGGCAATTTCTCTCAAGGAATAGCCTTCATTTATCAGAACAACTATAGACTGACGAGTTTCAGAAGAAAGTGCTTTGTTTCTGGCCATTTTGAGCCTGTAATCGAACCCACAAATGCTGTTGCTCCAGATAGTAAACTAGTCTAAAGGCGGCCAGTTTTCTTGCTTCTTTACCAGAACACCAGTTTTCAGCTGTGCTAACATAATTACAAAAGGGTTTTCTAATGATCAATTAGCCTTTTAAAATTATAAACTTGGGTTAGCTAACACAACGTGCCATTGGAACACAGGAGTGACGGTTGCTGATAATGGGCCTCTGTAAGCCAACAGTACAGCAGCCCATTATCAGCAACCAACCCTCCTATGTAGATATTACATTAAAAACAAAAGTCATTTACAATATTAAAAATGTCTACACTGTATTTCTGATCAATTTTAATGGACAAAAGAAAGTGCTTTTCTTTCAAAAACAAGGACAAGTGACCCCAAACTTTTGAACGGTAGTGTGTATAAATAAATATATATAAATATATTTATAAAAATATATACAAATAAATAAATAAATAAATATATATATATATGAGACGTTAGTCAATGTTACCTACAGTGGTTCCTCCTTTAAAAGTTATCTTTCACCGCAGAACTTAGAGGTCATGGCTTCATTGCTCCAGACCATCACAAGGGGGAGTTAGAGCCCTCATTATGCATTTGGGTCACAAGGTTTTTATATGACCAATCATATCGAGTGGTTCCAATGACGAATATGACGAGAGCCACCTGGTGGCTGGTGACTTTCTTCAGCAAAGATGGCTGACAAAACATTATGATGGAAGCAAATATAAGTAATTATAACGTCATTACGAGTCAAGCAAAAACTGTACATTTGGAGAGGAATATGTTATTTAATATGGAGACAAACTTGAGCATATTTGTTTGTCAGCAAGTTAATTTACGAAAATCGCAACATGGGTTGTGTTATTAGTGATCAAAAGTGAACTTCTGTATTAAATGACATCAACAAAAAAGATTCACGGTTCTGACACCATTTTATTCATTTTATACATGTTACACAACTTTAAAATGATCAAAGACTCCTTGCCCAGGTTACATTATGTAAAATTGCCTCCACACTGCCAGGATACAGTATATGGCCATTTTGTTGGTGTGTGAGTTCCACAACCAATGAGCATTCCAAGAACACTGTACCTACTGACAACATACCCCCGTCTCATCCAACCATGCAGCTGTAGCCTAGCCACTGCGCTATATATTGCTACAGAGTTATCCTTTCCAATCCATGTCATGCCACTCACTATGCACAGCTGTAGTCAAACGTGCTCCACACCAAACCATTTCCTCAAACTCTTTATTCTATAACACCACCGCTGTGTTCATCCCCCATCTATGGTCTCAAAAGGATCCATCTCTTTATCAGGTCTTGTTAACCCCCAAAGTATAGACTTACAAAAAGACAATCTGATATAAATGCGAGTATCCATTTTCTTGAACTTTTAACTTGTGCCCTTCTTACTGGTGCAACCTTGAACTTTGTTCCCCCAAACTGGTGAACCCTTGAATTGTGTCCAGTAACAACGCACAAACATCCCTGCCCAGTGTCCCCCCTCAGTGCCCCTCTGGCTTGTGTTATTAGAGCTTGAACAGGAGGCCATTCAACAGAAAACAGACAGGAAACCTCCCTGATGCACACCAGGAGAGGAAGCTGTGCGATTGGACAGTGTTAAGCCTCATCCAATCCCCTTGTCTGATTCTCAAAGGACCTCATCACCTTTCACTGGAGCGGTTTTCATCAGCTAGGCATGGGCATAAGTTAGCATGTTGCAAGCCCTGTCAGAGCTAGCCTCCTTAGGCCATGCTTGGGTCATAGAGGCCTCCAATCTTTGGCACTAATCCACGCCACTTCCCCCAATCCACACCTCTCCAATGAGACGTGGTAACTGTGTGCCCCTCCCACCCCCCTCTAGCCCTCTCTTCACCTTGACGTTAGGACGTCATGAGCGCGGTGTTGGCCGCTGTGTTGAAAAGCAGCGGGTTTTGGCATGCATTGAACGCCCGCCCCCTCCCTCCCTCCCTAAACTCAACCCTCCTCCCTCTCTCTCTCCCCAACGATTCATTGCCCCTTCCCAGGATCCATCACTTTCTTGCCTTGTCAGTCCTAACGTTCTACACAGTAACCAGACTCGGTATAGTCACAATATAAGGTCGGGCTAGAGAAAACCTAACGCTAAGAATAACAAATATGTCATTCAACATGCAAATACAAAAACTGAGGCAAATGTAGAAAAAAAAGACTAGAGCAGATTGTGCTGGGGGGCTGGCATGTTAAAACAAAATCATAATGCCAACCCCATGTCAATCCAATCTGACAATCCAGTAAAAATCCTTTAAAAAAACGCATTAAAGGCCATATAAAATACTATTGTTGCATATTTCCCCGCTGAACAGATATTTGAAAACCCAAAGGACAACTTTTCTAACAGGCCCAACTGAGGACCAAAAAGACAGAGTTTGCTTATGAAGGATTATCAAGCCTCATCGCACATTGAACCAAAACGTCTAGTGGGAGCTTCTGGTGATCATCTAACTTCAACATTCACTTCATGATCAGATATCTTTGAATCCCTTGCTGATTTGCAGTGCTTTGAAATCTCAATTGCATTAACAACAACAACAAAAAAATCTAAATGTAAGAGACACAATAGCTCATGATAAATACTAAAAATGCTAACTTTATATTATAGGTCCTACAATGGCACCAGATGCAAAGAACCCATCTGGGCTATTTTACAGTAAAATAAAAAATAATACTTGTAGCATGATATAAAAAGTACATGGTATAAAACACAATTCTACGTATGCACGTCAGCGCATAACCGAGGCATGAGCTTTTAGTGTTATAATAACTATATTGGAATCAGCTTGAGTACAATTAATAAAATGACAAAAACAAAAAATAAAAATCAAACAATACAATTTTAAAGTTTTAAAGCTTTTGTAGTGACATTGTAGCGAATGACAGGAAACATTTGGTATACAACACACTTTGCTCTCATGGCCGCTAACGCTGATATATAAGTTAATCCAAGATGGTTGTCTTTGTGAACAGAAGCAACAGTAACAAAGCCAAATTGGGGTTTTCATTCTAACCCAAACTGACAGTTAGGATACTGTTGGTGATATAGAAGAAGGTTTACAATGCTGTTGCCAAACGAGGTCCACTTTATACAAAGAACCTACAGACTGGACAACCTTGTGGCCAGTAAAGATCCATTTCATAACTGCAGTACGTTAAGCAATAGCTCCACCTAGTGGTGAAAAAGACTCCCTGCATACATTTTGACAGTCACGTCAAAGCAATACCATTGGAAGCCAAATGTATTGATTTTCACCAAGTACTTGTTCCACATAGAAAGTCACCCCAAGAAAGAAATGAAAGCTGTGGCATTGCTTTAATCAATTGTGATTCCAAAACCAGAGTGGGTTATCGGAGGAAGTCTTATACTAACAACTAACAATACTACAAAGCCAAAAGTACTAAAGTTGTTAGTTTACCATACAGTAACTTCAATAGTGAAGTATACTTTAATACGTGTCATGTTTTGATTTGCTTTTGTTCTCTCAAGGCTTTGATTAATACTCGGTCTTTGATCCAAAACTCAACTCAGATTGACGATATGTGGTCTGGCAGACAGAGGTTAGACAGACAGAGCATAATATTACTGTACACATGGAGAAGTGGGAAGAAGAGATAATGCTGATTTGAAAAAGTAGCAAAAGGTAGTCTTTAGATATGTGGAGTGAGTCTTTCATTCTGTTTGTATGGCTGTGAATATATGTGTATAGAAGTTGTGTGTGTGTGTGTGTGTGTGTGTGTGTTTGTGTGTTTACAGCCAAGTGAGGAAGGGCTCGCTCTTGTTGAGGACTGACTCCACGTCGTTGAGGATGGGGATGAGGTCTGCTCCCTCCAAGGTTCCCAGGTCCACGTTAGTGCCTGGCAGCGAGTCCAAGAAGTCTGGGAAGCGGCTGTGCTGGGGCACGTTCATATTGCCCGCCTGGGCCATGCTCTCACCTGGAGGGGGAGATGAAGGTCAGTCGGGGGGGGGGGGGGGGGGGGGGGGGGGGCAGGGGGGAGAGAGAGTGAGAGAGATGGTCACATATAATCAGGTAGAGAGAGAGAGAGAGAGAGAGAGAGAGAGAGAGAGAGAGAGAGAGAGAGAAAGGGGCGAGAGAAAATGTTTGCTTTGGCAATGTATGTGGTAACACTTTCCATGTCAATAAAGCCACGTGGGAGAGAAGGCGAGAGAATAAAGGTGAGAGAGAGGGCGAGAGAAAGTCCTACCTGTGTCCATCTCCTCCATGTTATTAAGGAAGTCCTCTGGGGTGGTGGGGATGCTGTAACAGCCCAGCCCCAGGCCACTGTCTGTGCTCTGCTCCCGTGAGTGCTGGAAGTGACCACTGTGGATCACATACATGACACACACATTAATACACTGACCCTTCTGTCCACAAACTGGATCACACTCTACAGTTTGAAAGCTGAAAGCAGAAGACAGGCGGAGAGGAGAAGGAGAAGAGAATAGCCAGGGGATAAGAGGAAGAGGGGGTGTTGAGAAAGAAGGGAGAGGGGAGAGAGCAAGGAAGGGGGGGGGACTGAGACAAAACAGAAGCAAAAGAGGAGAGATAGGTAATATATGGGAGTCAGGAGTGCACTTGCCTGTTGAGGAAGGGGTCGGATCCATTGGTGGGCATGTTGCCCTGTGTCATGGGCTGGGCAGGGTTGCCACCGGGGGTGGGCACTGGTGCCATGCTCTCCGAGTCCATGGGCAGCTGTCTACACAGCGCCACCTCCTAGGGGGAAGCAATAGGCAGCAGGGGAAGGGGGAGGAGAAGAGAAGGAGAGGGGGAGGAGAGATTCAAGATTACTGAAACTATGTTCATTATTGTTATTATTGAACATGTGCTACAGCACAACGAGGAGAAACATTTGCTGACTCCAGAACAGGGACAGAATCTGCTTCTTACAACTATTACAGAACAATTAACCAAGTAGTGTTTTTCCAGGCCACAGGCATCAGAATAGCATAATATATTAGTGAGTGTCTGAACTTCACAGCAATTATCTGATGTGAAAACACACACACTTAACAGTCTTAAAGAAAGTGGGCCACTGGTTAAGTAATGTGTGTGCTTTCTGATGTACAGATAACCCTACCCAAACACACACACAGTTAGGCACAAGCATGGGATGAGTGTCAAAGACAGACCTACACTGGTGGGATTTGGAGGAAGGGAGAGAGGGGGCTAACCTTTGCCTGTCCCGCTGCCCTGACACGGTTTCTGGGGTTGGATCAGTGCCAGCCTCCATGCCTCAGGCACTACTAACTCCCAGTGCACAGTCACCGGAGAAACACCAGCTTGCCATTCCAATTCACTTTGAATGGCTTCCCCATTCATCTGATGGGCTGTGTGTGTAACAAAATGGCTGAATATCTAAAGGCAAGGGGCTTTCCAGCCTGCTGAATACGGCTTTATAACAGTTGATAGGTGTGAGTGTGACATTGGAGCTGGATGGACTGAATACCACACTGTATGGTAGTGAACAGAACGGTTAGAGGAGGAATACACCAGTCTATATGGATCTATTTGCAGACAATCAGACGAAAGCAAAGTCTAGGGGACGACAGTGGAAAATAGAGACGCTACTGCTACGGATGGGCCTTACTGACACACCACACACACCTCCCCTCTCCCAACCCTTGGCCAACCCCAGGCCATTCAGTGCTGCTCAGTGCTCAGGGTGGGCCAATTGTGTGCCAAAGAGTTCTGGGTAAGATAAACACTTCCTGGATGAGGTCACTGGCTGGATGTTGAAGGCAGCAGCCATTTTGTAAACAGACTGGTGTGCACATCTCTGACACACTAAAGGCTTCAGCATGCTTCAGTTCGGCTAGCGCCGAACAAGCATGCTCCCTTAAAAGACCTTTGCTTCTGAAACAATAGTACTGTTTGTGCATTTTGAGATGCCGTAGCCAGTATACATTTCCTCAAAATAGTCAAGAAAGGAGATCTTAGTCGTAATTTTAGATTTTTCAATGTAAAAATGTGCATGAAAAGGAGTCGTCTCTCGTTGAATGACAAGGATTTTATTGAAGAATCCCTACTGTTGACCAATCACTGACAATTGGCTACCGACCTCCGCTTACCTCAATACAATTTTTTGGTGTGCCCGAAAAGCCGAAAATCTGTCGAAGTCCAAAACGTCACAAAATGTTGTCGAACTCCTCTGAATTGTTTCTGCTAGGAAGCATACGGACACCTTAAGAGTTCAGTGTGCTCTCTCTCTTTCACTCTCAATGTAAACACGGCTCTTAAACACTACCCTGCCTTCGTGCAAGTGTAGGAGCAGATGGCTTAAAACAGAGAGTAGCTAGTAGCTAACCCTTTTCAGCCACCAGGTGATGCTAATGTTTAACCCCCAACCCCCCCTGCCACACGCCATAAAAAGGCCCAAAGCATGCGCTCAAAAGAAACTACTGTTGAGGTAAGCGGTCAATTTCCTGTCTTTCTGAGAGTCTTCGGGGAAACCACGAAGACCTGATGCGTTGGCTTGTGGCCAGCGTGTATGTGTATGCGTCCATGCTAATGTGTGTTTAGCTTGAATAAATTGGGTCGAAGTGTCTTTATGAGGAAAAGAGGAGATAATGAGTGATTAGCGATATTGTGAGCAATAAACAAAAGAGTGAGACTTGAAGAGGAAGACTGAGAACAGAGCAGTCTTTCTGTCTGTGAGACCAAGGCCATAGGGGCAGACCAGACTGGGAGGATGAGGGAAGGGGGAATGTAATACATGTGTGTGTTATATGGCTTACTAGAAATAGGGGGCTGCTGCTTATACTGTACTAGGTCACATCTACTTAACCATGGCCTTTCTCTCATGATTACAGCTTTGAGGACTCATACGGGCTCATTCTTTAGCAGCTGGGGGTTATTGTTGAGGTCTAGATTGCCTCACCTGTCTCATGAGCTCCTCCTGTCGTCTCTGGATCCTCTCCCTCTCCAGCTGGATGCGCTGCAGCCTCATCTTCTGCTGGTGCTGGGAACTGACCCCCACGCCCAGGGGACTGGACAGGCTCATCATCCCAGCCTGGGAGCTCTGCTGCTGGGGGAGTGAGCCAGGTGAGCCTAAGGCTTGGGCCTGTTGGGGCTGCTGCTGGGCGTGTTGCAGTTGCTGCTGGTGATGGTGTTGGGACATCACTGTGGAGGGAGAGGCAGAGAGGAGGGCGATAGGAGGGAGAGGGGGGGGGGGTTGTTATTAAGGCTAGAAACAACAAAACACAGTGGAGGACAGAGAAAAAGGGGCGAGAGGGTTATCTTGAGGCTTACAGTACTGTGATAAGAACGACTGCGCTAGTATGTACACAGTACCACTACAGACACTTCTATCAGGTCTATTCAATCAGGTGAACAAGCAGCTGATTCGGAACACTTTGAGCTCAGCTCACTTCACTAGTTCCACATCACCTCTTTTCATACCACTGCTCTGGGGAAGGAGACAAGGCCCAGATAGTAAGTTAGGCTGGAAATGGATCACCCGTGCATAGGCTACATGTATTCATTTGATTTAACTGGGCAAGTCAGTTGAGAACAAGTTCTTGTTTTACAATGACGTCCTTTTGTACGTGTACAAAAGCACCGTGTGCGCGCACCCACACCACACGGGTGTAGACTGTCGGCATAAACACTGCACATGTGATAGAGCTTAGTCAGGTTGTTTCTCACTGTCAACAGAGCCTAGGCCACATACTTTAAAGCACACCTGCAATATGGATAGAATACTGCTCCTGCGCTTAAGGGAAACCAGATGGCCAGGACAGACTAGACCTCCAGCAATAGCATCTAGACTTGGCTATTCCAGACAACAGCCAAAAGGGGTCGGTAAGGTTGGTTTCAGGTTGTTTTTGGGACTTGTCTACTGTCTCTAGTCAGTTAATCATCAGCTCATTCTTTCGAAGACTGTATCATCATTATCAAGCAGTGATGAGCTGTTTTTCTTTGTTACCAGTGGGCGTTAATAATTAGCTAGCCCCTATGTCCGACTGTGATCCCAGCCAGCTCAGTCACACAGAGTGAGAGAAGTGTAGCATAATGAAGGCGGGGAGATGTGTGATCCAAGCACAACAAGCATACAGTATTTAGTTACTGTACAGGACAGAGCCTGCCTTGGGTCTGGACAGGACAGGGAGAAATGTGATCATGATTTGGTCAGTTCATTCACTTGGTCAACATTATTCACACCTCAATGGAGGTCTTTAACTGCAGCTTCACCAGTATTTTTTCAGCAGTATCGAATAAAACCTTGCTCAAACTTTTAATGGATTCTCCAGAGCACAAAGTCATTCTGTGTGTGTGTGTGTGTGTGTGAGACGTAAACTAATCACACATGGCATAAATGTAGCAGTAAAGTCCCGATTTGGAGCTGAAAAGGCACATGGCACAAAAAGCAGACAGTCTGGTGGTTTCGGTGTGGACAGACAGAGTCTGCTCTCTCTCCTTCACCCCATCTCTTTCCTTCTATCTCTCACGGCACATCTGTTTCTCTTTCCCTCCATCTCTCTCCTTTGCCTCCTCACTCCATCTCCTCCTCCCCTCTCCCCCTTGGCAGTTCAGAGTACCCCCCCATCTGTCAGCTGGACCTGTAGTTTACGTGAAGTCTGGATGAAGAGCAAAGAAGGAACATAGTTTACCCAACCTCCTTTCCCAAATCACAACCAAATGGGTTCAACACAGACTCAGTCTGTGGGGAACGTTTGACTCACGTAAGAAAAAAATGTTTTTGGCCTAGCTGTCATGCAATGTATGATTTAATCTTTCTATCTATAAAAGC
This sequence comes from Oncorhynchus mykiss, assembly GCF_057628025.1. Classification (NCBI taxonomy): domain Eukaryota; kingdom Metazoa; phylum Chordata; class Actinopteri; order Salmoniformes; family Salmonidae; genus Oncorhynchus; species Oncorhynchus mykiss. The sequence goes on from NC_143025.1 coordinate 45,085,789, forward strand.
AACACATTTGTGGAGCATAAGGTGTTCCTCAGAGCCCCCTTAACGTACTTCACAATTTGGCAAAAATAACCATCCATAATCGTCCTATTACACTCAATGACGTAATTCCCAGAGGCTCGATGCACGGCCATTTTGGTTCCAAAGCTATTCATTGCAACAGTCTTCATGTTTGGTGAAGGGGCCAGACAGGAAACCGTCCATTAGACATTCAAACATATCAAATAGATTATGCTGACAGCTATTAAGAGGCCTGGGCTAAAGTACATGACAATAATGGGAACATTTATTTATTATACCCTTGTTTTGTTAGAACCAAATAGCTTGAGTGGAGGCCCTAAGTTTGGATTTGGGCCAAACAGACAGAGACACACATGCATACACATGGCATGCATGCAATTGCACACAGAAACACTCAAAGCAGCATGTTTAGGTTTGGGTCTGGGACAAGCTTACAGGGCAGGACACACCCTGTCAGAGTGTGCATATTGGGGCTGCAGAAAACAGACTGCAGGCTTTGCACAGCTCCACACAGCCTCAGTCACAAGTAAAGTAACATTCCTCTACTCCCTCCTGTTTTACCCTCTTCTCCCAGGATCTCCCTCGCACTTCCCCACCTCTCTCCTCTCACCTCCCCCTCTCTAACCTCTCCGATAGACTAGAGCAACAAGACGACGAGACAGCACACTACAACCCCTCACAACTCTGTCACAACATCAGGAGAGAAATGGAGACAGAGAGAGATTGAGAGAGAAAGGAGTAGCAGGAAAGTTGGGGTCAAAGTAAAAAGGGAGGAGGTAAGGGCGTTGAGAGAAAAACAGAAAGGAAGAGAGGGAGGCTGAGAAACAGGGGGAGACGGTAGGTACCGAGTGGCGCTGCTCTGCTAACAAAGACCTTGTTTTGTTTACTTCCCAGAAACAGCGTCAGCTAACACGTGGAAAAACAAACTCATTAAAACCTCCACCATCTCCTGTGTGTGCGTTTGTGGGTGTGTTACATTTGATAAGAGACAGCAAAGTGATTTAATATCATATAAAAGGATATGTGGAAGTGACACTTGTAAGGATCGAGTTTTGTATGTGTGTGTTTGTATGTGCATGCTTGCACGCGAGTGTCTGTGGTCGGGGATCAGGCAGGCCGGCACAGCACTCACACACAGCCAGTCTTTGAGGACAGCCTCTTGTGCAACAGGACCCGTTTGGGCAGCTGGCTGGGGAATGAAAGACTAAAACTCTAAAGTAAATGCATTATTTTAAGGTCAGTGCCAACTAAAGATAAAGCGGACTATAAGTTCATGTTTTCCATATTCATCAAAGGAATTTTTAACAGAGCAATTTAGTGTTGATATGTTCCTCTCCTGGATATGTTCCTAAACCAGTCCATACTCCAGGCAGAAAACCATTCCCATTTTAAAATCCGACACCATTTAACTCTCCTCTGTCAAAGAAAGCTTCTGTTTTGCCTCGTTGGTCTTACCTCATCCATCTAGGGACCTGACAACATCCATCTAGGGACCTGAAAACATCCATCTAGGGACCTGATGGTGCGGAGGTTATCCAGCGCACAGAGCTCCTGGGTACTCTCCTGTTGCTCCCCCAGACACACACCTCATCTACACGCCAAATCATATACACACCTCGTCCACGCATAAACACACCTCAGATGTCATCTCCCACTATTTCACTCGCATCACTAACTAAAACACTGAGAAACTAAACAGACTATAGTTGAAATACAAGCACCCAAATGTGTACGTCAAATACACACACAAAATCAATCAATCATCATGCAAGGATAGGAGAGCACTGTCAGGACAGGAAGTGACACAATCACATGTAGAAATCAGGAGAACCATTGGTCACTGGTGGGAGGGAGAGGCAATCATTTGTATTGGCTTGGCACTGTCATTGGCTATTGGAATCAGACTTGGTATCCAGATAAACATGTGATTGGGTTTCTCAGGAAGATTTATCTAACTCTAGTCCAAGCAAAGCATTCCTCTAGCTTCTCACAGGCAAAGCTCAGTCCCAGGAGGCAACAGGGGGCAAGGGGTCAATGGCCAGGTATGAGAGATCAAGGGGCATGGTTTGATTAGTTTAATGCTAGTAATTTTGGGGATGAAGGGGGTTGATTGGTTGGTTGGAGGTTTGAGCAAGTTGAAAAGGTAGCGATTTGGGGGATTTGCGGTCCACTTGCTGTCCAGAGGGTACTTACTGAGGCGAGCATCCACGCGCGGGTCGAGCCAAGACGTTCTGTGTGTTTTGTGGTCAATGAAGTAGGTTTCTCCACTAGGGTTTTCAGCCTGCTCCCAGCCATCAGGTAGCTCTCCTGTTCACAAGCAGCAGCAACACCACATCAGCCAGAGTACTTCACCTTTACCAAGCCTGACTGATGAAAGTTTCTTGTGACCAAATTTCATACCTTACAGTATATGTTCATTTGATTGGACAATAACACTTTTGGGGTATTTGAATTCTTTGGAGCAGAAACATACTGGTGAACAGTAATCTAACTAATTACGGTTTGACACATTTTCAATGTTTCTCCCCCAGTCACTCACCTTTTGTTTCATCAGGTGATTTGACTAAGAATACAGTCAATGGGTTGAAGTGGAATGGAGAGGAGCAGAGCGCTTTCTCACAAGTTTCATGATGAGTCAACATGGCTAACAGGGGAGATGAGCCTAGTCATGACTAGAGTTAATCTGAAACTCACTGCGTTGCCATGGGAGATAAAGTGTCAAGGGATGAGTGGGAGGTGAAATTCCACCGAATCTATTCTAGAACTACAGAGACCGTGGTCATGATCACCAACGTACAGTGCCTTGCGAAAGTATTCGAAAAATTGGGCGTGCAAAATGATTCAGCCCCTTTACTTTCAGTGCAGCATACTCTCTCCAGAAGTTCAGTGAGGATCTCTGAATGATCCAATGTTGACCTAAATGACTAATGATGATAAATACAATCCACCTGTGTGTAATCAAGTCTCCGTATAAATGCACCTGCACTGTGATAGTCTCAGAGGTCCGTTAAAAGCGCAGAGAGCATCATGAAGAACAAGGAACACACCAGGCAGGTCCGAGATACTGTTGTGAAGAAGTTTAAAGCCGGATTTGGATACAAAAAGATTTCCCAAGCTTTAAACATCCCAAGGAGCACTGTGCAAGCGATAATATTGAAATGGAAGGAGTATCAGACCACTGCAAATCTACCAAGACCTGGCCGTCCCTCTAAACTTTCAGCTCATACAAGGAGAAGACTGATCAGAGATGCAGCCAAGAGGCCCATGATCACTCTGGATGAACTGCAGAGATCTACAGCTGAGGTGGGAGACTCTGTCCATAGGACAACAATCAGTCGTATATTGCACAAATCTGGCCTTTATGGAAGAGTGGCAAGAAGAAAGCCATTTCTTAAAGATATCCATAAAAAGTGTAATTTAAAGTTTGCCACAAGCCACCTGGGAGACACACCAAACATGTGGAAGAAGGTGCTCTGGTCAGATGAAACCAAAATTGAACTTTTTGGCAACAATGCAAAACGTTATGTTTGGCGTAAAAGCAACACAGCTGAACACACCATCCCCACTGTCAAACATGGTGGTGGCAGCATCATGGTTTGGGCCTGCTTTTCTTCAGCAGGGACAGGGAAGATGGTTAAAATTGATGGAAAGATGGATGGAGCCAAATACAGGACCATTCTGGAAGAAAACCTGATGGAGTCTGCAAAAGACCTGAGACTGGGACGGAGATTTGTCTTCCAACAAGACAATGATCCAAAACATAAAGCAAAATCTACAATGGAATGGTTCAAAAATAAACATATCCAGGTGTTAGAATGGCCAAGTCAAAGTCCATACCTGAATCCAATCGAGAATCTGTGGAAAGAACTGAAAACTGCTGTTCACAAATGCTTTCCATCCAACCTCACTGAGCTCGAGCTGTTTTGCAAGGAGGAATGGGAAAACATTTCAGTCTCTCAATGTGCAAAACTGATAGAGACATAGCCCAAGCGACTTACAGCTGTAATCGCAGCAAAAGGTGGCGCTACAAAGTATTAACTTAAGGGGGCTGAATAATTTTGCACGCCCAATTTTACAGTTTTTGATTTGTTAAAAAAGTTTGAAATGTCCAATAAATGTCGTTCCACTTCATGATTGTGTCCCACTTGTTGATTCTTCACAAAAAAATACAGTTTTCTATCTTTATGTTTGAAGCCTGAAATGTGGCAAAAGGTCGCAAAGTTCAAGGGGGCCGAATACTTTCGCAAGGCACTGTAGTAGTGGAGAGATGCCAGGTAGCTAACAGTATATTTCTAGTCGTTTCTTAGAATCAGGTGTTTTAGTGCTGGTCTGAAACAAAACCCTGCACACCATCATCTCTCCAGAACCAGGATTGGCAATGATCACTCTAGATACCCGTACAAGAATCAAGCACTTCTCAGGGAGTAGACAGAATCTACAGTACGGGATCAAGACCTCTAACTGGCAACCATAGACCTGTGTGTTGTCTGTTAAAACCCCAAAGCAGAGTGCGCTAACATGTCCATCTGAGAGGAGAGAAGAAAACAAAAAGGGGTAGAACACAGCCATCAGGACAACAAAGACAAAGATAATTCCCATTCAACAAAGACTGGGGCGTCCGCAAGCATTGTTCCAGCAAGAAGGGGGGGGGGGGGGGGGGGGGTGACATCACTAATAGAGCTGTGGTAAAAACTCCCCAGTGACGTTTGAACAAGTCGAGCAGGGCGGTGTATATACAACTACTCAGGTGGAGCGACTCCATTCATACACTCGCACACTAGGCCACACACACACGATCCCGCTCCATTTCTGTAAGTCCTACATTTCCTAGGTCTCTTTTGAAATTTTCCACTTGTTTGGCTCACTCTTTCTTGAGTTTACCCCTCCACTGCACACTCAGCCCATCCCTCTCAAACTGCAGACACCTTTTTTCCCCATGTCATCGACTCAAATGGCATAAAGCGCACACACACACTACTGAACGAGGCAGTGGTGATGTTCTGCAGGCTGAGCCAGGTGGCTGTGATATGGGTTAGCTAGGTCTATTATTAGGTGTGAGCTAGGCTAATGCCAACGTGAATGAGATTAACCAGTCAATGCCAATCTGTGTTATGAAGGAGCTGTCAGGCTCTGTCAGACTAAGTGGAGCATAAGAGGGTGGGGAGGGCTTCCTTATCTCACCTTCAACACAATAACATGCCTCTCTCAGGCAACACCAATCCTGGCTTTTGGTTGGTTCACACACATTCCTTTGGTGTTATTGTGGAAAGGGACTGTGCATGTTATTGTGGTAGTTCCCCAGGGTGAAAGACGTCATTGGTCAGAGTGATAATGGGCAGTGCCTTGTGGCAGATATGTCAGCATATAGGCGTCAGGAGAAGGTGGGATATCAGTGTGTTTTGGTAAGCTACTAACTCACGGTGGTTGGCCCAGTTGAGTGTGTCAGGGCTTTAAGAGCGTGAATCGGGTTGCCGAGATTCACAGAGATATCCTGCCCAAAGCCACTACCGTTTCCCGGGTTAAATAACTGCGAGAAACCAGTAAATGATTATAAATGAACTATATGAACAGCATGATGTGAAATGGAACTGATGATATGCGACGTCTAAAAATCGGTCTCACCTGTTCTGCTATGTGCACGATCAAGGCAACGTTCAGGGTGGGGACAGACCGCGCAGTTCACAGTGCATGTATCACCTCATCAGTCGGTAACTTTTGTCTTCTTCTTGTGACTGGTACATTTGCTGCAGCATAGCCTACTGTATGCTAATATATCTGCGCGTCTAATTGAATCTCCATCTGGCTTTCGGGGGTCATACGCACTATACACACACCAGTACACATGGATTTTGTATTGTAGATGTGGTAGTGGAGTATGGGCCTGAGGGCACACACTTATTGTGAATTCTGTAATGAATGTATTGTAATTTTTTTAAATCGTGCAACTGCCTTAATTCTGCCAGACCTTGGAGCAGCTAATGGGATCCATAATATATACAAATTAAATACTATTGTTTTTTTTTTGTTGTGTGTGTGGAGGGGGGGGGGGGGTGACTTCATTTAAATTGCAGCTGCACTCGAATATTGTTGCTTTAAGTTAGTGCGTACGCGAGCATGGTCTTTCTCTCACCGTCAATTCCATTCAAATTGTATCCAAAAAAGATCGTCCTGTTGACGATACAGTATCGATAAAGATATACTGTAGATAGATGTCCTAGCCTAGGTAACAAATTCAATGCAGCATTAGCCCTTATATTTAGCTAATTCATTATGGGGGGGTAGGTTCTACTAAGTTAACATATGGAATTGTTTTAAGGTGTTCGTACCATGGATCATTTAGCTATTTTATTTAGGAAGGTATAAAAAATAAACTTGATAAAATTACTACTATAGCCCATAGAAACGCATTGAATAACGCATTCATAAATGGCAACACAGACAGTCAAAAAAATATATAATAATTAAAAAAAATATATATAGGAGATAAGAAAGCTCAGGAAATATTTAACACTTTTTGTTGGCACAAAATTACTTCTATACTTCCATTCATTTTTTAAACAGGTACTAGGTTACCTTCAGACCAAGGTAAGAGGGATGCAAGCTTGCTCTTGTTTGCTGAAAGTTAAATACAGCAGCCAAAAGAACCCACAAGGAAAGGAGAAGATGCGCTATAGCACAGGGGTACTCAACTACTATTTGAGAAGGTCCAGTGACACAAATTTCCTAGGTGGCAAAGGTCCGGAGGGATATCGTCGTTTATCGGCGCTATGGTACAGCGTAGTAGCAAACATAGTAGTCTACGACTTAGGAAACATGTTATATAAAATGTACATTAAATACATTGAGACTAAGAACTTTAATTACAACTCCGTTAGCATGTAAACGTGGAACGTGTCTATGAACAAAGTGCACTCTGAACCATTGTACATGGGCCTTGAATTAACTTTTTACAATTATTATTATGAAATAAAGTGCATGTTTTCTGGAGAACAAAGGAGAGTTGAACAAAAATAATAATCTGAATGCACAGAATGTCACTGTGGGCCATGCAATATTCATGTATAAGTCACTCTGGGCCTTGCCGTCGCATCAATGAGAGAAATTTAACTTGGTCTCCCGCCAATGCTTTGAACTTTGGCACTGAGAGCAACTCTGAGACACTGGTGCAGGTGTTCATTGGAGAGCCTGGTGCGGTATCTGTTTTTAATTAAGTTGATTGTGGAGAAGGCTGATTCACAGCTGTATGTGGAGCCAAACATGGTCAGGATGTATAATGCCATGTATAATCACCAGCCCGCTCCTTCAAAGACACATTTTCTTGCAGCTCAAAATCAACATCATTTCAGTAATGTAACATCTACCCATCTGAAGATCTGGTTAGCTTCTTCTGACAACTTGGTTGCAGTGTTATCTGATGAATCATCCACAGCTAATGAAATGCATGCTGCATTCTGAATGGCCTCATCAAGTTGTGAAGTTAAATCTTCAGCTAATGTTTCAGTTCTCTTCATTACAGTGGGATCTGGTTGATCTTTCTCTGAGCTCATCTTTTTGTTGACCTTCAAGGAAGGTGTCAGCAACTTCACACATGCATCCTTTTACCATTTCAGCATCTGGATTTTCTTGTGTGTGTTTTCCCAAAACCAAAGCTATCCTCAGTGAGCACGCTGTTGGGCTGTCAGGGAATTTACAAGGACTTTGATGGACCACTCATATTGGGATTTGTGTTGGTTCATCTTGTTTGTTATCACCTCCGTGTTCAGGGGATACATCTGATCAAATTTACTATGCCTAGTGTCATAACGGCGCTTAACATTGGCACTTTTCAGGAGAGTTATGGACTCGCTGCATATCAGGCACATTGGTTTTGTGCTAGTTGCGGGGAGAATGAATAAATACATTTCCGTCCACTCGTCTTTGAATATACGGTTTTCAGAGTAAACTTTTTTTTATTTTAACAAGCCATATTAACAAAGATACTGGTAACTGAGCTTCTTCTATGTGTGATATTAACAGTTGAACCGCACTTTATTTCTGCCTGCTTGTCCCAAGGTTCCGCAGAGGATATTTGGATTGATGTGATTGGGTAAGCGGCCTGGCCTCTTGTATTTGCATATAACCACGCGATTGTATTAGACGGGGCACTAATAGGTGGGCGTTGCTTCGAGAGAGCGCGAGAAAGAGGATGCTGAGAGGCCGCTGAGCCCGGTTGATTTTTTTTTTTAAAGCTGTTTAAATATAAATTGATTGACATTTTATATAACAAATGCGATGTTGTCCGGTCCGGATGGACCCTTCTCTGGGTTCGGACCCAGACCACAGTCCGCCAGTTAAGTTCGGCTGCTATAGCAGTTATTTATTCAGACCCATAAACATAAAAAAGCCATCTGCATCTTATTTTAGTCCTGTATTATTCAAGCATGTCATTACAATGAAGTTAAGGACAACAAAACTAATTCAAATGTACCTGTTGAGCGCGAGGAAGGAATGAAGGTAATACACACGTTGCACAACATGAGGGGAAATATTGTGAAAGGTGGGCTAATGCGTCAGCCTACTAATTATCACGTTTTGAAATAGGCCTATAATATTTCAGAATGAAACTAATTCACTAGCCTAGAACTGTAACTTTGTAGGCCGCATGTCCTGCACCAGCATTGCATGTTCTCTCCCAGCTTCATGGTTTGAATGAGGTGTGTAAATCCAGTCCATATAATACAGAATAATAAAATCCACATCCCAAAAAATTACTGGAGGCCGTTTTATTTATTTACCTAAGAGAGCATACAATCTATGAGCTTTTATGTTATTCTGTTGTGCGTAATGTGCGGTGGCCTATAGCCTGTCAGAAGTACGCCTAATGAATAACGGCACAATCATTGGAGCTTTATGTAGGGCTCATCTGGCTTTAGGTGGCATTTGCATATGTTTTAGAATTAAACTTCCAGTTTTGGTGGAAAATACCAGGTTACCCGGGAGAAAAGTGATTTATTCTCAGAGTGGAACATTTGTAAAATACCAGGAAAGTATTCAACCCTAGGGTGTGTGTGTGCGCGCGACACTAACCGAGGTTGGGCTGGGACAGGGCCATGTTGCGTTGCTGTGGGGAGGCGGAGGGTGGGGGAGCGTGGAGGCTCATCTGATTCATGGCGGCCGTCATGGTCTTACGAGGGTCATGCCAAGTAGTGATCTTCTCCACGTGACTACAGAGAGACAAAAGAGAAGAGAACATCAGGTTAGACAGGAGAAAAAAAACATGTCAGAGATGGTTTCCAGGGTAACAGTCTTCAATTCCTTCCTTTTACTCGTCTCCCTTTCAGATTCCCTGTCCCACATCCACATAGTGATTGGGGGGGAAAACAAAGACACACAGAATATAGCAATATCATATCGATTCTATGACTCCAAGTATGGCTTCTCAAAATAAAACAAAAAACATTAGCTGGTTCTAGTCAGTTGTACCTGCACCAAACCTCGTATTTCTCCATCTCTAGTTTGTTATCAATCTTCTTTTTCAATGGTGAACCTACATGGTTTTCAGCACTTTTAATTCCACGACTGATCAAATAAATTCTCGCGGCACTCTCGTCCCTCCCTCTGATATAGAATCGTGAGAATCTCAATGCTTATTGTATTGGCACCGTGATAATATTGTATTGTGAGCTCACTGGCATTTCCCAGCCCTACACCCATGGCTAGCCTGACGATAGATAAGCTACTGTACACGATATTCCAGCCCCGCTGCATTCTTCCATAGGACCACATAAGCAGCAGCAGGCCTAACAGGTGGTTAGTTACCGCAGCTCAGTGGCTCATTATAACTATCACTCTGATCATTATATCATCAGGGATTACGCAAGTTTCTGTTGGAATGACAACAGCCTTTAAAATCAGTTCCTACAGACCTGCCCTAATGCAAGTGTAATACACTAAATGATCTAAAGTATGTGGACACCTGCTCATCGAACATATGGAGTTGGTCTCTCTTTTGCTGTTATAACAGCCTCCACTCTTCTGGGAATGCTTTCCACCAGATGTTGGAACATTGGCAGCAAGTTCCCGCAGAATTCAGCCACAAGAGCATTAGTGAAGTCGGGCACTGATGTTTGGCGATTAGGCCTGGCTCACAGTCTGCGTTCCAATTCATCCCAAAGTGGTTCGAAGGGGTTGAGGTCAGGTCTCTGTGCAGACCAGTCAAGTTCTTCCACACAGGTCTCGACAAACCATTTCTGTATGGACCTCGCTTTGTGCATGGGGACATTGTCATGCTGAAACAGGTAAGGGCCTTCCTCAAACTGTTGCCACAAAGTTGGAAGCACAGAATTGTCTAGAATGTCGTCTGCTGTATGCTGTAGCGTTCAGATATTTTTGTATATATAGTGTACTGTACGTTGATAAGAACATGTTTCTTGTGTAATGTTTTTTGTATCATTGCTAGGCTTTTGTCTTAAAAAGGAGAACAACAGTTTTCAGCTGTGCTAACAATTGCAAAAGGGTTTTCTAATGATCAATTAGCCTTTTAAAATGATAAACTTGGATTAGCTAACACAACGTGCCATTGGCAAACAGGAGTGATGGTTGCTGATAATGGGCCTCCATGCGCCTATTTAATTATTCCCATAAAAAAAAAATCTGCCATTTCCAGCTACAATAGTCATTTACAACATTAACAATGTCTACACTGTATTTCTGATCAATTTGATGTTGTTATTTACATGGACAAAAAACAAGGATATTTCTAAGTGACCACAAACTTTTGAACGGTAGTGTGTGTGTGTGTGTGTGTGTGTGTGTGTGTGTGTGTGTGTGTGTGTGTGTGTGTGTGTGTGTACACACACAAAGTCATTTCATATCCATAGATTAGAGCCTAATGAATTTATTTCAATTTACTGATTTCCTAAAATGAACTGTAACTCAGTAAAGTCTTTGAAATTGTTGCTTTTATATTTTTGTTCAGTTGCGAATGATAACAGTTCCTCTCTCAATTAAAAAAAATCTTGCCAACACTCCTCTTTCGATAACCACCAAGCCTCTGTGTGAAATAACATTTTCATGCTCTTATCCCATATCGCTATAAGGTTTTGCGAACAGGTGTGCATGATGTAGTTTACGATCCAAGTTACCTGCTGCATAACTTGGAGTTCCGCATGCAGATCTTTTGCCACCATTTGCCGCCAGTGTATTCATTATAGCTCAGTGGGTGTATTATACAATGTGTCCATATGGCAGAGGGAGACACATTCATAACAAGAGTGCAGTTGCCTGCCTGCCATTCCGTGAGAGATTGTGTGCAAACGCCAACCATTCGATCCCATGGAATCTGTTTTTTGTCAATATAGCCATGCAGCACACAGAACATACCCTGTGCAGTTTCATGCTTGGGAATTGTGAGATAGAGCAATATGTCCTTGTGTAGAACATCCCCGACATGTAGCGAGCAAGAGTCAATGCATGGGCATCTCGGCCCTCGCAGCTAACGTTCATTTGGAGAACATAAGGTGGGGAGTTTGAGTTCTCTTGATTGCTAAAAATAGCATCAATTTTTAGTTTCACGGTGTTATCTGACAAAAGGTATTGATGTGAGTTTCTGTGCCTCAGCCTCCCCACACATTGTTTTCACATGATCAATTGTGGGCTGGTAAAACCAAAGTCTCTGCAATCGGTGTGGTTTCATAGCGTAGCAGGCTTAGCCATTCACCGTGAAATGATTGAAGTGCAAAGGTCAAGTGAGGCCTTTCCCATGATCTAAGGGTGCTCTCTGGTTGAATTTTAACTTTTAGATTTGAATAATTTAAATTGAGAGGTTAACCACATTCCAATGATTTGAGAGACAGACGATATTATAATATACATTTTCGTAGGTTTTTTTAACCAGGATTTTGGAAATTCTCCTATCAGGCGACCCCTAGCTTGGAAACCACTGCTCTACACTATACATAGATTAATTTCAGTTTGTGACAAAACAAGCAAACTATTAGAATTTTAGCAACCAGGAAATGGAAGAGCGATTTCTGCATATTGCACCTTGAAGACATTCATTACCTGTAGCTAGTTACATTGTCACTCACTTTTGGGTGTTTTTGGACACCCTGGAACTCCAGAATGATGCTCAGGATGTCAATCGCTGCAGAGGTAAGTTTGTCAAAACCCAGTGAAAATGTAAAAAAAATATATATCTACACCATTCTATAACATGCCATTTACATCAAAAATACAGATTAAGTTCCAAAATGGTAAAATTCTCCTTCAAAATGTTCAAGACTAACCAGATCAATAAAGTTATATATATGGGCAATAAAGTTATATATATATATATATATATCCATCCATCTATTATACTGCCATCTCAGTGCGAGGGATGTCAAACTAGTTTGTTTAAAATACAAGGGCCAGGAAGGAGTCTTGACGGCACTGTCGCATCACTGCATGGGACAAGAGACCTGTTCATAGTCTCGCTCATTCCACATTTGTGATGAGGTGTGATGGTGCTTTGCTGGTGACACTGATTTATTTAGAATTCAAGGCACACTTAACCAGCATGGCTAACACTGCATACTTCAGCGATACGCTATCCCATCTGGTTTGTGCTTAGTGGGACTATCATTTGTTTTCAACAAGACAATGACCCAACACACCTCCAGGCTGTGTAAAGGCTATTTGACCAAGGAGAGTGATGGAGTGCTGCATCAGGTGACCTGGCCTCCACAATCACCCAACCTCAACCCAACTGAGATGGTTTGAGATGAGTTGGACCGCAGAGTGAAGGAAAAGCAGCCAACAAGTGCTCAGCGTATGTGGGAACTTTTGGAAAAGCATTCCAGGTGAAGCTGGTTGAGAGAATGCCAAGAGTGTGCAAAGCTGTAATCAAGGGTGGCTACTTTGAAGAATCTCAAATATAAAATATATTTTGATTAGTTTAACACTTTTGTTGATTACTACATTAATCAACTATTATTATTATTACCCTATTATTCTACAATGTAGAAAATTGTAAAAAAAAAATTAAGAAAACCCTAGAATGAGTAGGTGTGTCCAAACTTTTGGCAGGTACTGTAGATACATACAATCAAGAGAATAACACTAAAAAGCTAGGTTTAATAAACTGTTTACAATGGACACTAAATAGTCAGTCAGAGTGGTGCGGTGTGAGGGCATAAAGGGCTTCCCACACCATGTTGTGACTCACAGAGGCACACTGGGAAGGTAAAAGCCACTTCCTGTTACTCTAACCCAGTCAGGAAGAATCCACTGTGGGGTTAGTCACCAGAAGCAACAGGGCCCCAAAAAAACAACACCGAGCTGAGATGTAGATTACCGGACATTGCTCTGTGATTTACTGCAACAGTGAGAAACATTTTGTTGAGTCAGTAGAACTATGTTTACTCTGAAAAAAACAGTGCTAAAAAGCCTTTGCTAATGTAGAGAGAATACCAACAGACATGCTTCCAAAAAGTGAAAGTGTATTTCAATATCAAACCTCAGCTGCAGCCACTCCAGATGCTCCATCATAACACAGAGATGGAGGCTAAACACCAAACATGGTAATAGGCCCTAATCTGGGTCAGGCTCTAAATGATTATTGTGGCCTGCAGCTCTAAGTAACCACAAGACTCCAGCAAGACAACCAGCTGCGGTGCCGAGTGTGTGTGTGTGTGTGTGTGTGTGTGTGTGTGTGTGTGTGTGTGTGTGTGTGAGAGAGTGAGAGACAGAGGAAAGGCTGATTAACGTTTTTAAAACGCGGGGCGGCAGAGCTTCGCTCTTCAGGGCAGATTTATGAAAGGTCTGTGGGAGAGTTGGATGAAGTTGCCTCTAGACACTGATCAAAGGTCAGTTTGTGTTTCCCCTAAATAGATAAGGGTAGAACTTGGAGAGGGTCAGCTTATCCTAGATCTGTGCCTGGGGTGGGGGTTGCCTGGTGGACGTCAGATCACCGCAGGGCCTCCGGCTGTGTGGAGGGGATGGGATTGACCCCTGAATTAAGGCCCATGCCCAAGCCTTTTAACTAGGTCTCACTCTGGAGTAGTTATCATCATCTACTCATTGGTTTCCACATGGGTGATTGAAAGCTCTACGAGGAGAAATTCATTAAAGTAAACAAACTAGGTTTTTATCTGTGGATGAATTGTCAGAGTAGAGAACACACAATTTTGTACGACTCAAAATTCTACAAAGATCAAGCAAAAAAAGGACCATATGCATTTCAGGTAAAATAAGAACCCAATGTTTATCTCCCAGGACAAATTAACTAGCAACATCAAGCTAGATAAATGTCCATGAATGCTCCATGTGTTTTGATCTGTCCCCAAATTAATATAGTTGGTTCACAGTTGGTTTTGGTATTTTAACCTGCGTGTCATGAACGCGTCTGGGTGGGAATAGACAAAATCAACATGCGCACGATGGCGCATTCGCAGTGCCAGTTTCGTTAAGGTGTTAGTGGGAATATCTCACCAGGGGAGGACCATCATCCTCAGTGAATTTTATAAAAATAGTGAAACACTTAGTTATCCTTTATGGGATAAAACTATACTACAAATTATATATTCAGGCCACCAAATAATTGATTAAAACACACTGTTTTGCAATGAAGGTCTACAGTAACCTCAACAGCACTCTGTAGGGTAGCACTATGGTGTAGCCGGAGGATAGCTAGTTTCCGTCCTCCTCTGGGTACCTTTACATCAATACAAAAACCTGGAGGCTTGTGGTACTCACCCCCTTCCATAGACTTACAGTAATTATTACAACATCCGGAGGACCTCCCCAACACATGAGAGCTCTTAGGGGATAGACATTGTCCACCCAATCAAAGGATCAGAGAATTAATCTTGTACTGAAAGCACAAGCTACTTCTAGCTAGCACTAGAGTGCATAATATGTGGTGAGTAGTTGATTCAAAGAGAGAGAGAAAAGACAATAGTATAACAAATTCATTCATTAAAAAAAATGGAGAAGCGACCGAGAAAGAGCTATCTAGATTTCATAATTTTTAAAAACTTTCACATGCAGCTAGCTAGTTTAGCCTACTCAAACACCCGGCTCAAACAGAGAGGGATGCTATGTTAGCTAGCTGGTTATGGCTATCCAACATTGGAACTGTTCTAAGTCTAGGAAAACGTTTGGTTTGATTAAACCGCGGCACAACTGTGTAACTGCTCAACTGCTTGCTGACTGTACACTGTACTGCATGTTTGTAGCGTGTTTACTCCAATAATGTTAGTTCTAGTAGCTATGTTGACTATGATGTTAGCTAATATGTAGGCTGTGTGTAGCGGTTATGATATGAAGGTTTGGCTTGGAAAGGTTTTTTCACCTGGTCACAGACAGTTGATGTGTTGTGCACTGAAGTCCACAAGTGAATGGAAAAGGTGAAAGTAGGGAGAGCTCAATGAAAGGAATCATGCTGTTTGTATGTGGCTGCTATGAAAGCCAACTGTGTTTGTGTATGATCAGGATTGTATTCATTCTGATGATTCTGTTGAAAAACATTTCTTAAAAAGGAAGCAAACAGAACGAAAGCCTGAATTTGTGTAATAGAAACGCTTGTTTGCAACTGTTGGACCAACGATTACACCCTAGATCAGCTAGATGCAGGCAAGACGGTATTGAATGTGTCAATGTGTTTAAACTCTCATTTAAAGGCTAGGATGTAGCAACCTCATGATGGGTACAGGGAACATTTGAATATGAAAATCAAATATGAATGACAGTCATCCAATATGCTCTAATAGAAATAAGGCCACGCTCATTAAAAAAACATTGTCCTCTCTCATCTTAAACAGCACCAACCACCACTGCTCCTCACCTCTGAACAGCAGTGGATCAGCTCTCTTTTCCCTTTTCTTTCAAAGCAGAAAGCAGAAAGGTGATCCTGTCCTCTTGCCAAGTTGAACCTGAAGATCCACCATTAAAGACATCACCAGGATGGCACAGTGTCAGAATCAGGAAAACACATACAGGGGCTTGCATAAGCCTGCAGGGGGCTGAGATGTTGGGTAGGCCTGGGGGGCTTCGTGTGGCGGTGTTTGGGAAAGAGAAGCACATTGTTTACAGAGGAAATGGGAACAATGGCTGGAGCAACGGTAAGGGACGGTCTTGCAGGCTGAAACAACAGTCCCCATCTGTTGCACACCACCACACTGCACTGTCTCTAGCACACCTCATAACTCACAGGACTTCAGCATAAACAGTCTCTCCGTCCTCTTCTCCCCCTAGCCTCCCTGTTTACGCCAGCGCTCCACAGACCAACAGGGCCTTGTGTGTACATAACCTACTGAGGGACTGGATCTACACGTAACAGCAACACACTATGGTACTCATCTTACCCATGCATTTGAATCTCCGCCTGCATAACAATGTATGAGAATGTGAGGAAAGCCAGGGTGGTTAAGGGCTAAATCACAGCAGAAAAATGGCGGAGCTCACTATTTACTTTGGGAAAAGTGGGGCGGGGGGGGGGGGGGGGGGAATCCTAGCTCCTCTTCTGAGTACTGCTGTTGTTGTTGCTGAGTGTTGTCCTTTTGTGTTTCATATTTACGGTATGGGAGGGAGGAGGGAATGAGGGACTTGAGAGGTGCTGGGTTGTCCCGTCCGGCTGCCCCAGACATGCTGGAGAGCCAGCAGTGTCTCTATAAATACACTGCCTACGCGGCTGGCAAGCAGGCAGCTGCTGCTCACACAGACACACACACACTTATTGTGCATTCATGGTACACACACACATTAGGCCATACAAGGCCAGTGATCCAAGTTATGTAAGTGATTAAGTGGTTAATGTGATGGCTCTATGATTGCCACCATGTAGTGTTATGGGAGGTGGGAGTACATATTGTAGGTGGTCTAACTGCTACATGGCTCAACATCAGACAGTTCAGACACTGTTAACAACTCAACCTGAGCTCAGGGAATTTGTCCGACTTGGAGCCATGGAGACGTCAATAGACACCAGACATTGTTTGGTTCCCTCCACGACATTGCCAGACAGGCACTGTAACTACAGTGATACACACTGGGCAATATGGAGAGCCTTTAGATGTACACAGTTAGGTAAACTATCCTCCATACTGGTGCCAAATGTTTAATCTATCAGCACAATACCATTCCGATTCACATTCTCACTAGAATGTAACCAGTCTTAGAACGTTTAATGTCAACATGGAACCTGAAACCCCAAAACATGGTTTACCATTGTTTCCTTGTGTAGGCGTTATCTAGGTCTCGTCTGGTGTTATGTTATGTGTACATGTTAATCCATCCTTTGCCTCTTACATGGACATTAACAAACCCACTGGTTCATCAGGTTAAGCCTAAAAAGCTGGCTTTTCTCTCAGTATACAACCAGAACCTGCTCTGATTGTTAGACAAGAAATTAGCAGAAGGCAGACCAGAGAGCTTTACAGGCCTTCTCCATATCACATTCAACTTTCATTAAGCCAAAACACTAAAGTTTCTCTATGGCTGCATGAACACAATAGCAGACTGAGTGCAGGGGTTATGATAAGAGACCACTATGGGGCCTTGTTGAAGACCATGATAATGCAATGTAAGGTAAAAATGGTAGAGAAATGGCTACAGGAGAAGTATATGTAAATATGGAGATGGGGTGGCAGCCTACATTATAGACCTATAGCTGAATTCTAAGGGTTGTTTTGTGTGAAACCACACTGGATTGTGTCTGATTGTGATGTTGTACACTGATAAACCCAGAGGCACAGATTGTGCTGCTTCTGAGATTCAGTGATAAGAGAAATACTGAGATGGACATACAAAAATGGTACAATAACTGCCCTGCCATAGAGACTGCACTACATCCTACACCCTCTCTATTATACAAGAACAGACACGGGATGACGGTTTAACACAAAATCAGATTTGGAGTTTAGGAAGGCGAATGGTTACAATAACACACACACACACACACACACACACACACACACACACACTATGGTAAAACAATGTCCTATATGTAATTAAAGTTTGTCTGAATCACTGAACCACACCAGAAAGTGACCGGGCCTTGTTGGACTGAACAGCATTCCCGTTCCCTCCCTGTAACCTTAATCAGAGGCCGGGGGAAAAAAGGAGAGGATTGCTTTCCCATTCTGCCCAGGCTCCAGAGCTCTGGTTACAAGGAGAATCCCCCAGGTCATCCACACAACGGAAACCCAACACTGACTGTAGAGGACTGGGTCTCTATGGGAATAGGAGTCTCTCTGTCTATCTATGGCTAAACACTGTATTTCAGGGGCTGAAGACTTGCCCAAACTATTAGGAAACCATAGAATTCTAACAAGAATAGCATTAGCTATAAATCTATGGCAGTGTTTCCCAAACTCGATCCTGTGGACCCCAAGGTGTGCATGTTTGGGTTTTTGCCCAAGCACTATAGCAGATTAAAATTTAAAAAGTTTGATGAGTTGATTATTTGAGTCAGCTGTGTAGTGCTAGGCCAAAAACCAAAAATGTGCATTCCTTGGTGTCCCCTAGGCCAAAATAATCAGATCTTACGGTCGCTTTAATTCTCTGTAAGGTCTGAACGGCAGGCTGCCATGATCAGGACACCGCGGAGCCGCTGGGAGATATGGCTTGGAAAACATACCTCAATCCAGAGATGTGAGAGTGCACTGTACTCTTAATTATCCCATTAGCCGAAATGATACATTGAGAAGATTGAAATACTGAGTTTTTAATTAAACTGCAGTTTTTGTCAGCATGCTAGGCTAGCTAATGCTAAATCAACCCATTGGATTCGACAACACTTCCAGCAGCAACTCACCCCAATGCAAGACGTTGCACTTTCATGGAATCCAAAGGGCTGCTATAGCATTAGATGACAAAAACTGCATTTTAATTTGAAACCAGCAGTACTCCAATCTTCGAGTCACCATTCTGGGATAATTAGGAGTACAGAGACACATTCCATCCCTGGATTTTCCCAGCCATATACCGCGCCGGACTCTGGTTGTCCACATTGTGGCATAGCACCGTTTCGACTAGAGAGAAGAAACTAACGAAAGTCACAGTCTGGCTAGCGGTCCCCAGAACCAAGTTTGGGAAAAGCTGATCTCTGGGTTTCTAAGGGAAAACATCCTCAGATAGATAGCATGAATGGCCTTCCATCAATTGGAGGGTTTCTTGAATTCCAACAACCCAAAAATGACAAATGTCAGAAGGGCTCGGATTCAGAGTTCTCTGGGTTTGTTGTGGAATGTTACACTGGACAGCAGCTGGAAATCGTATTCAATTAAATTAGAACAAAGAGGAGAGGAGTGGCAAGGGAGGAAGTGGAATGTTACTTGCTAATAATAGGCCTTCCCATTCGCCAGGCCTGCCTGCCAGCAGGGAAGAATAGCGCTAGCTGGCTTGACACAGGAAGAGATCAGAGTGCCATTTTCCCTGAGACATGTTAGGGCTAGCAGTGACTGACCACTGTCAGAGATGCACAGTAGGTTAGCACAAAAACCTCTATGACGCACTAGAGAATGGCCTATTTTTGGGGGGGTCAAGATCGATATTTTAGGCCGATATTCAATATCATTTGGATGACAACATTTCCCAGAGACAGCCATGTCATTAATGCATCAATATGAAAATCAAATAATACATTTGACTTTGTTTGTACCAATCTAACTACATTTCTTGAATGTCTTGACAAACTGGGTAAATTAAGATGGCATAGGCCTACTCTAAGACGAAGGCATTTTCAATAGGAGTGTGTGCATGCATTGAGTTATTGGGTTTTCCTGGCTGATCAGTGGAGTCTATGGTGCTACAGATGACAAAATCTGTTTGCCTTCCATTTGCATAGAAGCATCACATTATGATGTTCTTCCAAACAGGAGTGACATGCTGGAGTGATGCTTCAATGCAAATGTTGTTGACCATAGGCTCTTTTTTTAGGATAGATTGAAAATATAAAATAACATCTATTCAATGCAAATGGGTCCAACGTAACGTCATGACTTGCGATCACGGATGCTTATGAAACTTGTATATGTTGTAATTTTCCATGATCGGGATATTATTTTTCTCTCCAGCTGTCATGACGCATCTCTCGACGCATCAGCTGCCAGGACGAAATTCGAAATAACTCAATTGGCTAGTTCAGCTATCTGTCAAGAAATGGGTGGGCTGTAACTAGGGCTGTGGCAGTCATGAACTCTCGTCAGCCGGTCTCATGAAATAGCAGTCGGTCTCACGGTAATTGACAGTAAATTAACAAAACACACTTAGCATCTCCTGGCTTCCACACATGATGCAGACCTTTGGAACATCTACATTTTAAAAAGTCTAAGAAATCCATGTAATATAGCCTACACCTTGACAATAAATCCATTATTTATTTTAGACAGGTCTAAAGAAACATGATATGAAGAAAATGTAGTCTATTTCAGAACAGAATAGCATACTCTGAGTTGTCCTTATGTTCGGTCCTGATCTGGCTATCCCAAATGGCTGTGTGCTACACTAGTTCATTTAGCAGACAAGATTTCCTCAGAATTCCGTGGCATTATTTTATAGTATGAAGAATACAATTGAACACAGCTGAATAAAATATAAATCCTTTCTCCAAACGATTTGAGGGAGTGCGCGCATCTGGCTATTCTGTGTTGAGCGGTTAACAAAGAAATAGGTACTCCTATATGTTTAATTTAGAGTTAATGTAACTTTAGTTGTTCTATACGTTTAGATTTGTAATACATTGTAAGGCTGCATCATGCGACTAGTGATGATTTGAAAAAAGTTGCTTGAAGGCATGAGCTCTGCTTTGTTTTTTTTGTGCAGGCTGTACACAGTTCATTAGTCTCTCATTCACAATTTGACAAGCACTTTTTTTTCATTTTTATTTAACCTTTAGACAGTTAAGAACAAATTCTTATTTTACAATGACGGCCTACCCCAGCCAAATCTTCCCCTAACCCGAATGACGCTGGGCCAACTGTGTGCCACCCTATGGGACACGGCCGTTTGTGAAACAGCACGGGATCGAACCAGGGTCTGTAGTAACGCCTCTACCACTGAGATGTAGTGCCAAGTGCCACTCGGGAGCCCCCAATAATTCCTTGTCTTTACATATACTAAATAATATACACTATTGTTCAAAAGTTTAGGGTCACTTAGAAATGTGCTTGTTTTTGTCCATTAAAATAATATCAAATTGATCAGAAATACAGTGTAGACCTTGTTAATGTTGTAAATTACTATTGTAGCTGGAAATGGCAGAGTTTTTATGGAATCTGGCACGTTGTGTTAGCTAATGCATATTTATAATTTTAAAAAGGCTAATTGATCATTAGAAAACCCGAGGCGCGTTCTGTCTGAATGACTCCAATCTGCTCATAGTTTGAGAAGTGAGAACACACACGAGCGCTGATCTACAGATTTTTGGTCCATAAACATGCAGGAAGATTATTTAGGTAGCTAACCCTATTGCCAACCTTTATTTAAGCATTTTTAAACACTTCAATCTTTCCCTATTACGACAATCATCTAATCTGACTATCAACTGTCGATTTACGGATACGATTGCGGCTGGTCAGATCAGCACACTAGTAAATAGCTAGCATTACACCGCAAGTCAGATGGCTTTGTTGCCAAAAACGGTGCATGTTCAAAATGATAACAATCTAAGGGTAGCTAGCTATGTTAGCTATTAGATCCTATCTGATAGCTTAGCACCATGTTTACCAAGACAACTAGCTAGCATAGTAGCTAATATAGCTAGCGAACACCACATAAAATGGTTAGTTATTGTAATCTTTGCTAACCGGTCACACAGCTCTCTGCTTAGCTATCTTGTTAGTGAATTAACTAAACAAATATTTGCAACAGGAGGAGTTTGAATTTGGTCACTGTGTCAATTCATCCATTTCTCAATAATACACCTTTCTGTTAGAGAATGAGCTAGCTTGCTGCTGCTGCTGATTTTCTCACCTAGACATCCCTCAACAATGTGCAGTGCTCGTAGCTCAGGCGGTGAGTGAAAGCTGTCATAGTAGCAGCTTAACTATGTACATGGACTATGGGCAAAGCCGATAGAGAAGGGCCGATAGCCAAGAATACAAAAGGCCAATATAAATCGGACAATTACAGTCGTTCTCTAGTTAGCACCAAATGTGATGAAAGAATGGTAATTTAGGGTTAGTTGGGGCAGTTCTCTTATTGGAGCTTTGGTGCCAACATGGCGCGGCAGGGTAGTCTAGTGGTTAGAGCGTTGGAACCGGAAGGTTGCAAGTTCAAATCCCCGAGTTGACTAGCTACAAATCTGTCGTTCTGCCCCTGAACAGGCAGTTAACCCACTGTTCCTAGGCCGTCATTGAAAATAAGAATTTGTTCTTAACTGACTTGCCTAGTTAAATAAAGGTAAAAAATATATATTAAAAAAAAATAATAATCTACATCTCAAACAAAGTCTGCCAATGTTTGAAACAACAAATTAATGGGAGGAAAAGCCTTATGTTGGGCAGCAACAGTCATTTGTGTATCAAGGTCAATATTATGGTGATATTAGTTGGAAATTATATCCATAAATATCATTGGTCGAGTGGAAAGTTTAACCAGTTCCCCCTCAGATCTACCTAATCTGTGGCAAAGCACTATGGGTGGCTCCTCTTGTTACTGCTGGGGACAACTGGTGGTTTGGGAGAGGTGAGAGGGGAAAGAGGGGTTGAATGTGGAGGGGTAGGCGGCGAGTGGGCGCAATATAATGGCAGCTGTTGATGGGCCGTCTAACTATAGACCTGTAGCTGGCTAGGCTTGGTAGTGCATGGGTGCAAGACACAATCTCTCTCTCACACAAACACACCCCATTGAGGAAGGGGGACCAGACCTACCTTCACCTGAAAATAACAGTATTTAACTGTCCACCTACACACCCCTACCCTGTATAAACACTCATATATCATCACAACCTAAGAGAGCACAGTTGTGACTTCAAGGCTGTTGAGTCAAGGCTCTGAAACACAGACAGGCAGACAGACGGAGAGCGATCAAGAGCGAGAGAGGACCTTTGCTGGATGACAGATGGATGTCCTCAGAGAAGGCCAATTTGGTCTTTCAAACCTAATAATATGAATTACAGTGGTTTGTTTTCCACTAGGGCAGAGGATATCCAGACATGACAAGTTCTTCTGGTGCTACGATCTCCCTGGTCAAAAGCTGAAAGAAGTACAAGCAAAAAAGTTCAGCTAAAATTATTCTAGTAATTTCAAAAGATATGTTGATAACTGCACTGTGATTTAAAATGTATGTTAATGACTCAATTTTGTTTAAAAGATGTCACATGGCAGATTTTTGTTTACGAAAATGTCTGTCGCTTCCAATGTCCAAAATCACCACATCCCAAACCGCTACATCAACCCTTCCGCTCATTCTCGCCTTGACCAATCACAACAAAGATCAGAGCAGCATGGGTCTCTATGTTCCCTGGCTGTGGTTGATGTGATCCTGATTTATCCTGTACTGAACAGCAGGAGACAAACAACATTCAGACTGGTCTGGGACAGGCTTCATTAGGCCTTCATGTGCCAGGCCTGGCCCACATCCCAGTATGTTAAACCAGTAACCAGAACCCACACTGGAGTCCAACAACAGACAGACTGATGCAGGGCAGCGATACTGGATGTAAGAGTCTCTCTCTCTCTCCTACGCCTGTAGCGCGCGCACACACACACGCACAGCTTCCTCAAAGAACTCCATTAGAGGAGAGAACTCATGCATATCAAGAACGCTGCACTCGGACGAAGGCCTGGGCCTATACAATTACCTCTGTATGTGTTAGTGTGAATGTTTTAAACGTTAACGTTTAAACGAAATTGAGTCATTAACATTTAATTTTAAAATCACAGTGCAGTTATCAAAACGATCACTGATCATCATCATAAAAGGGAGAAAAAAAAATTCAACAAATAGGCCTACCTAGTTTGAAAGATGTAAATCCCCTCTTACTAATGATTTGCCACGGATATAAAGCGCTCTGCACCTCATTGTCATCAACAGTCATTTTTTTTTTTTTTAAGTGCTGGTTACAGAAATTATTGCAGTTGATAGGCAGCCATTATCAACGGTCTACTTTAGTTGAGGTAATTTGCTAAATGAAAGACAACGCGCCATTTGAGCCGTGACTCGCGCTACTGAAACAGGTGCATCTTTCATCCATATCACTGTTCACCTTTTACAACCCGTTTCAAGAGGTGTTATTTCTTTATTATGGAAGTTGAGACACTTAACAGCATTAGAAAGCAAAAATGATTCCCTTTTTAAACAGTATATACCCGCATTTGACTTGTTTTCTTTAGCCCTGTTTTTTATTTGTGAGTTTATACTAGGTGGGCAGGCTTTTATTAAACATAAAACAAATTGTCCCCTACACTAGGGCCCTATGATTACCCCAATGCAGAAAACGCGGACGGAATCGCAGAATTTGGTAATAAAAATGGAATCAACTGTAAAACGTGGAATATTGCAGAAATTTCCATAAATTTGGCTGAAACTTTATAATAATTTTGCACGCCCAATTTTTCAGTTTTTGATTTGTTAAAAAAGTTTGAAATATCCAATAAATGTTGTTCCACTTCATGATTGTGTCCCACTTGTTGTTGATTCTTCACAAAAAAATACAGTTTTATATCTTTATGTTTGAAGCCTGAAATGTGGCAAAAGGTTGCAAAGTTCAAGGGGGCCGAATACTTTCGCAAGGCACTGTAGCGATGCATAATGTCAGCAGTTGTCTGCCTCTCCATCTAGCTAACTATCGCTGTATCTATATTGTTAACACTTGAAACAAAAAAAACAAAAAAAAGTGACAAAATAAGTGTTAGGTTAAAACAATTTAAGTTTTTTATTTTCTTTCATTGCAGGTATTGAAAACCAGTACGTTCTGGTGGTTGTCATTTTCATGGACAGAGTTCAAAGTTTTCCCAGGCTATACTAGCCTCCCTCCACAGCAACGATCTGAACCTGAATGATGCCTGGGCAGTCATAGATAATGCCTCCTACTGCCTGAAGGCATACAAGGAGATTCTGAAAGGAGTGATGCCCAAGTGTCCATGTAACCCGTCTCTGCCATGACATCAATCTGGTGGGTGAGACCTGGCAACACTACAAACACCTCTCTGAAGTTGCAACACTTGTGAAATGGATGAGATCGGTCTCCTTCAAGAAGCCTGCCAGAAAGAGAAGATGGGTGAGCTGCCTTATTATGAAGGAGTTTGTGCAGGCCAAGGCTCCTCCTGAAGCAGTGAGCTCCAGAGGGAATAACTGGTTTGAGGCAGTGAAATACCATGCAGAGCATGTTCATCTGTACAGAGAGTTTTGGTTGGCAGAAAAGTCATCATCCCAGGCAGTCACAAACATTCTCAGCCAGCTGGAAACAGAGGTGGTGCAGGCCCTCACTGTCACACTAACCTTCATCTCGGAGGGCTGCTCTAAACTGATGACAGCTCTGTCAATCCTAGAAGGAACCCACTGTCCCACAACAGTGTCTGCATACAATGTCATGGAGGATCTGGGCTCTTACCAAATGAATGGAACGGCAAAAACATGTGGGTATGGTGCCAAGACAGATGAGCTATTGAGAAAGATTGGGATTGGAGAGAGAAGGGAGGTGCTTGACCATCTCCATGATGCATTCCACTTGGCCTTCAAAGTGTTTGGCAGGTTTTTTTTTTCCTTCAGCTGTTCGAACCCAAAAAAGGGTTGAGGTCGAAGTCGAAGTTTGGTAGCCGAAGTCTACGCCTTTCGTCAGTGTACTACTCAATAGTACGTCAATAGTACGTCAATAGTACTACTAACACCTTCCTAATGTGTCTTACAGATCCTTCTTTAACCCGTCTCCTCCCCTTCATCTACACTGACTGAAGTGGATTTAACAAGTGACATGAATAAGGGATCATACCTTTCATCTGGATACACCTGGCCAGAAGCGGGCAACTGAACAGTGTCCTGTCTATACTCGGTTTGTTGTTTTTAATTAAATACTTTTTAAAAATCATAGCTAAAGATAGTATTGCTACGGATTCCGCAATGTGGTCAGCCTTTACAGCTGGGACCACAACTTTGTGTCCCGGATTCCTGTTAAGTACCAGTTAGCTGCTAGCCCACTGGTGTTTTTACCCACGGCTGGGCACAAATGCGTAAGGTGCGAGATGTTTTAGAGATTGACAAGGTCTGGTAGTGCTCCAATTCTCCTTGTCAGAATAAGCAAGAGGACATAGAAAGCATATCAACTCCTGTAGAAATTGCACAATGGTTATTGTGAGTAACCTAATTTCTGTTCCTTTAACTCAGTCTCCGAGTTTATACAAACTGTAATCTCGTACCATTCTGATAGATTGGAGACGGTCAGAAAACATTGTTGTAATGTTAATAATTTGGTTGTTATTCCCATTGGTTACCTTGAGGCAGATGCTCCCGGGGCAGAATGGCCCACACTCATGGAATATGTCGATTTTAAATGTTAGAGCAATCACTAGTAAAACCTCTCGTGAATTATATCATTACTGAGCGCAAAGTTGATTGCATGTTTCTCACGGAAACATGGCTGTCATTAGATTGTAGTACCACTCTACAGCTTTTCATACTCAATCAGAAAAGGGCTTTTTTCTTTTACTAATGCTGTAAGGACATTTCGTTTGGCAACTTTTAGTATTCTTATCATCATGCTATATACTGTTTAAATGTCAGCCACCAGTGCAGGCCATAACCCTGATTTACCTGAACTATTGTCGATTGTCCTTGAGAACTATGATAAAATCCTTGCGTTGGGCAATTTTAATATTCATGTTGACAAAGAGAATGAATTCAAGGCCATTGAATTTATGAATCTTTTGACTTTATCCAACATGTTACTGGGCCCACCCATAACCGCAGCCATACTCTGGACCAGGTTATCACCAAGGGGCTTTCTATCATTTCCTCTATTGTTGATGTTGCTTTATCTGATCACCTCTGAATATTTTTACTACCTTGTTACCCATAGTATAGGATAATACGTAACGCAGTATTAAACACTATCTTACCTCTGAAGTTGCTTCAGATTTTGAGTGTATGACTTTTTCCACATTTTGTAACATTTACAGCCTTATTCTGAAAATAGACAAAAAATAAATACATCCTCAAATCTACACACAATACCCCATAATGACAAAAAAAAGTTATTGAATTTTTTGCACATTTATCTAAAAAGAAAAATGGAAATATCACATTTATATAAGTATTCAGACCCTTTACTCAGTACTTTGTTGACCTTTGGCAGCGATTACAGCCTCGGGTCTTCTTGGGTATGACGCTACAAGCTTGCAGGACGGTAATTTGGGGAGTTTGTCCCATTCTTCTCTGAAAGTCCTCTCAAGCTCCGTCTGGTTGGATGGTGAGTGTAGCTGCACAGTTATTTACAGGTCTCTCCAGAGATGTTCGATCGAGTTCAAGTCCGGGCTCTGGCTGGGCCACTCAAGGACATTAGGAGACTTGTCCCGAAGCCACTCCTACATTGTCTAGGCTGTGTGCTTAGGGTCATTGTCCTGTTGGAAGGTGAGCCTTTGCCCCAGTCTGGGGTCCTGAGCAGGTTTTCAACAAGGATCTCTCTGTACTTTGCCCCGTTCATCTCTCTCTCGATCTGGGTTAGTTTCCCAGTCCGTGCCGCTGAAAAACATCACCACAGTATGATGCTGCCACCACCATGCTTCACCGTAGGGATGACGCTTGGCATTCAGGCCAAAGAGTTCAAACTTGGTTTCATCAGACCAAAAAATTATGTTTCTCATGGTCTGAGAGTCTTTAGGCGCCGTTTGGCAAACACCAAGCGAGTTGTATTGTGCCTTTTACTGAGGAGTGGCTTCCGTCTAGCCACCCTACCATAAAGGCCTAATTGGTGGAGTGCTGCAGAGATGGGTGAACTTTCCAGAAAGACAACCATCTCCACAGAGAACTCTGGAGCGGTGTCAGAGTGATCAGGTTCTTGGTCACCTCCCTGACCATGACCCTTCTCCCCCGATTGGATGGGCAGCCAGCTCTAGGAAGAGTGTTGGTGGTTGCAAACATATTCCATTTAAGAATGATGGAAGCCACTGTATTCTTGGGGACCTTCAATGCTGACCAGCCTTTCAAAGTGCTTCGGCGATAGTAATTTAGACAGGTTACCTTGGGGTTCTTGGCCATATGAACTATGGTGATCTGCTTGAAATATGAGAGATTGAAAATGTCAGGGAAGACACTTGCCAGCTGGTGAGCACATGCTCTGAGTATGTGTCCTGGTAATCCATCTGGCCTTTTTTGGTACCCTTCCCCAGATCTGTGCCTCGACACAATCCTGTCTCGGAGCCCTACAGACAATTCCTTAGACCTCATGGTTTGATTTTTGCTCTGACATGCACTGTCAACTGTGGGACCTTATATAGACAGGTGTGTACCTTTCCAAATCATGTCCAATCAATTGAATTTACCACCGGTGGACTCCAATAAAGTTGTAGAAACATCTCAACGGTGATCAATGGAAACAGGATGCACCTTAGCTCAATTTCGAGTAGTTCTTTATTTTTATTTTAAACTTGTAATAAATTTGCAAACATTTCTTAACCTGTTTACGGTTTGTCATTATGGGGTATGCATGTGTCTGTAGATTGATGAGGAAAAACAAAACATAATAATGTTAGAATAAGGCTGTAACATAAAAGGTAGAGAAAGGGAAGGGGTCTGAATACTTTCCGAATGCACTGTACTCACTATACAGCACCAACTACATAAATATCTTTTAGGGTCCATAATCTGCTACCTGGACTTTAATTGAAGTATGTAGCACAATAGTGGACAGTGATTTAACTGTCCCTGACAGCTAGGTGCATGTCCATGTCTAGGGTTTGGGGGTGAACGAGAGACAGAGATACAGTGAGAGACCCAGACAGACAGAGCGTAGGTTGGAAAAGCACTCTGCCTGCCATGGAAAACAGGAAAAGGAGAGAGCAAGAAAGGGGGCTGAAAGGGCTTGAGTAGGAGAGAGAGAGAGAGAGAGTGAAAGAAGAGGCTGTAGGGAGAGAGAGATGGCAGGCAAGGAGGGAGATGGCTGGCACAGTGGCCCACGCAGGCTCTCCTCTGCCTGGATAAAGAGCCCAGTGTCTGGTGGATGACCCTTTACCAGAGAACAAGGACTAGGACCAGAAAACCAGGAGCGACTTAATACAAAACCTTGAAGTGTAGTACTTTTTGGCCAAAATGATCAGTATGAAGCTAGATATACTGTAACGGTTATGTAATCCAGTGAAGCAGCAACACCTTGCTGTTGATAGGAAGTCTCCTCCAGTTCAGTAGCAGTCCAACATGGGCTGAGGCCGGAGGTCACGCCTTCGCAGAGTTCTGTGCGTTGCCAACTCACTTAAGACGACCTCTTCGCCGTGCTTCAAGCTATACATCACAGCAACACTGAAGTGTCAAATAAACATTTCACCCCTCTCGCTGGCCCAATAATAGACTGGTGGTAGGAGAAACAAACCTCTTTCTCTGTGTCTGTCCAGTGAAAAAAAGAAATCAGTGGACAGATATTAGCCTAATGCCCTACTGTACAAAGCAGTCATTGTTATTAATCCTAAAGCAGACGTCGGAATGAACTCTGGCTCCACGATACTAGCCTCACTATCCTCCACTCCCCACGCCTCACTCCCTCTACAGGCACTTTACAAGTTATATTTTGGCATGCGGAAGGAGGGGAGGGTATATATATATATATATATATATGTGTGTGTGTGTGTGTGTGTGTGTGTGTGTGTGTGTGGGGGAGGTTACACCCAACTATCACCCCTTTATATATTATCTTTATCTTGATAGCTCTCTGTGGAACAGACTGTCCTGTGCTTGGCCTGTCAGTGTTTACCGCACAAGGAACGAAAACAAATCTATTTTCTCTCCCCTCATCCCTCTTGCATCTGCTCGCTACAACAGCCCCTTGACAACAGCTTGCTTTTGGATGGTTATGGAACTCATTATAATAATATCAGTAAAAATAATGAATGGTTGCTGTCAAACCTGCACTTTGCCACCGCCTACACGTGACAGGGAGCGGTCAAACTTCACCACAGGAAGAACAAGCTGGAGACAAACAGGGGGGGGGGGGGCATGGGGGGGGGGCAGCTGAATGGGAAAACATTCCTTCAACATTGTGGCAACGAACACTGTTTTGGCAGGAGAGATTGTTTAAGAATGTTGAATTCCTCAGCTGGGGATCGAGAGAGCTGTCTCCTCAAGCTGGCCTCCTTGAGGAGAACCAAGGAACAGAGAGGGGAAGTTGTAACTGCAGAGGTGGTGGTTAAGAAAGAGAAGAAAGAACAGAGGATGAAAGAATGGCACTGCAATGGATAGCTGCCGTTTTACGGGCTTTTGAACCTAAAAACGAACGTTTCTGCCATTGTTTCTTATGACCAAAAAGAGCTTCTAGACATCTGAACAGCTCACCTAGATTTAGATGAAGATTTCTACTTCAACGAGCTGGTAGCGCAGGACATACAGCTCACCCCGGACCAGGCCCTAATCCTGGGACTTGGAAAAGGAAGAGACGGCGTAAAAGAGGCCGACGTGCGGGCAACCCGATGAAATGACATTGGCGGGTAAATAAACCGCCTCTACCATCCGTTCTATTGGTGAACGTACAATCACTGGAGAACAAACTGGACGAGACTATCCTATCAATGGGACCTGAACAACGGTAATATCCTATGTTTCTTGGAGTAGTGGCTGAACAAGGACATGGATAATATACATCTCACTGGTTTTTATATTCATTGACAGGACAGAACCTCAGCCTCGGGTAAGCTCAAGGATGGAGGTGTGTCTGTTGACGACAGCTGGTGTGCAATCTCTAATATTAAGGAAGTCTCAAGGTTCTGCTCGCCTTCGTTAGAATACCTAATGAAAAGCTTGTAGACCATACTATTTACCAAGAGAGTTTATCTATATTTTAAGTAGCTGTCCATTTACCACCACAAACCAATACCGACACTAAGACCGCATTCAACAAGTTGTAGAGGGCCATAAGGAAACAAGAAAACGCTCATCCAAAAGGCAGCGCTGCTAGTGGCTGCTGATTTTAATGCAGGGAAACTGAAATCCATGCGTCACCTGTGCAACTAGAGGCGAGAGACAAAACTTGAGATCACCTTTACACCACATACAGAAATGCATTAAAAGCGCTCGCTCGTCCTCCAATGTGGCAAATCTGACCATAACGCTATCCTCCTGATTCATGCATACAAGCAAAAACTCTAAACAGGAAGCACCAGTTACACGCTCAATACGGAAGTGGTCCGATTAAGCGGATGCTAAGCTACAGGACTGGTTCACTAGCACAGACTGGAATATGATTAAGAATGAATTCAATGGCATTGAGGAATTTTCCACATCGGTCACCACTAAATGAATCGACAATGTCTCCCCCCACAGAGACCATAAATAAATATACCAACCGGAAGCCATTGATTACAGGCAAAATCTGCTCTTGGCTAAGGGCTACAGCTGCCGCCTTCAAGGAACCATCAAACAGGCAAAGTGTCAATACAGGACTAAGATTTAATCCTACTACGCTGGCTCTGACACTCGTCGGATGCAAACTATTACCGATTGCAAATGGAAACCCAACTGTGAGCGGTCCAGTGACGTGAGCCTAACAGATGGGCTAAATGCCTTCTATGCTCGTTCGAGGCAAGCAACACTGAACCATGCATGAGAGCACCAGCTGTTCCAGACAACTGTGTGATCACGCTGTTCGTAGCCGATGTGAGTTAGACCCTTAAACAGGTTAAGATTCACAAGGCCAGACGGATTACCAGGACACATACTCAGAGCATGTGCTCACCAGCTGGCAAGTGTCTTCACTGACATTTTCAATCTCTCATATTTCAAGCAGATCACCATAGTTCATTTGGCCAAGAACCCCAAGGTAACCTGTCTAAATTACTATCGCCGAAGCACTTTGAAAGGCTGGTCATTGCTCGCATCAATAACATCGTCACAGACAGCCTGGACCCACTCCAATTCGTATAGGGCCCCAACAGATGACACAATCTATATTGCACTCCACACTGCCACCTCCCACCTTGACAAGAGGAACACTTACAGTGCTTTCATAAAGCATTCATACCCCTTGACTTATTCCACATTTTGTTGCGTTACAGTCTGAATTCAAAATTGATTAAATAGAATAAACAAATTCTTACCCATTCATACACAATACCTCATAATGACAAAGCAAAACATGTTTTAGAAAAGTTACTGAAAATTAAATAGAGAAATGTAATTTACATGGGGGGGGGGGGTTTACTTGGCTCATCGCGCTCTAGCGACTCCTCGTGGTGGGCCGGTTGACCACAGGCTGACTTTGGTTGTCAGTTGAACAGTGTTTCTTCTGACACATTGGTACAGCTGGCGGATGTTTCGGAGAACGCATGACTCAAACTTCACCTCTGCCGAACCCGTTGGGGAGTTGCAGCGATGAAGACAAAATCGTAAATGAAATTGGGAGAAAAAGGGTAAATACGAAAAATAAATATGGAGATTGGGGCAAATAAATACAACAATGAGTAGCAAACAGAACACTGTGTATTGAGGACAAAAAGTGAATTGGTTTGCCACCTTTTTGCAGTATTACTGTAGTACCTTGATGCAAACAGGATGCATGTTTTGGAATATTTTTATTCTGTACAGGCATCCTTCTTTGCTGGTAACACTGATTTATTTAGAATTCAAGGCACACTTAACCAGAATAGCTACCACAGCATTCTGCAGTGATACGCCATCCATCTGGTCTGTGTTTAGTGAAACTATCATTTGTTTTTCAACAGGACAATGATCCAACACACCTCCAGGCTGTGTAAGGGCAATTTGACCAAGAAGAAGAGTGCTGCTTCAGATGACCTGGCCTCCAATCACCTGACCTCAACCGAATTGAGATGGTTTGGGATGAGTTGGACAGCAGAGTAAAGGAATAGCAGCTAACAAGTACTCAGCATGTGGGAACTCCTTCAAGACCGTTGGAAAAGCATTCCAGGTGAAGGTGGTTGAGAGAATGCCAAGAGTGTGCAAAGCAGTCATCAAGGCAAAGAGTGGCTACTTTGAAGAACCTAAAAATAAATATTTGGATTTGTATAACATTTTCTGGGTTACTACATGATTCCATGTGTGTTATTTTATACATTTGATGTTATCACTATTATTGTACAGTGTAGAAAATTGTAAAAAATAAAGAAAAACCCTTAAATGAGTAGGTGTGTCCAAAGATTTGACTGGTACTGTAAATATTCAGACCCATGCTATGAGACTTGAAATTGAGCTCAAGTGCATCCTGTTTCCATTGATCATCCTTGAGATGTTTCTACAACTTGGTTAGAGTCCACCGGTGGAAAATTAAATTGAGGTCTAAGGAATTGTCCGTAGAGCTCCGAGAGAGGATTGTGTCGAGGCACAGATCTGGGGAAGGGTGCCAAAAAATGTCTGCAGCATTGAAGGTCCCCAAGAACACAGTGGCCTCCATTCTTAAATGTAAGAAGTTTGGAACCACCAAGACTCTTCCTAGAGCTGGCCGTCCGGACAAACTGAGCAATCGAAGGAGAAAGCCTTGGTCAGGGAGTTGACCAATAATACGATGCTCACTCTGACAGAGCTCTAGAGTTCCTCTGTGGAGATGGGAGAAACTTCCAGGAGGACAACCATCTCTGCAGCACTCCACCAATCAGGTCTTTATCCACTAAATCAGGCCTTTATGGTAGAGTGGCCAGACGGAGGCACTCCTCAGTAAAATGCACATTACAGCCCACTTGGAGTTAGCCTAAAGGCACCTGAAGTCTCTCAGACCATGAGACAAGATTCTCTAGTCTGATGAAACCAAGATTGAACTCTTTGGCCTGAATGCCAAGCGTCACGTCTGGAGGAAATCTGGCACCATCCCTACGGCAAAGCATGTTGGTGGCAGCATCATGCTGTGGGGATGTTTTTCAGCGGCAGGGACTGGGAGACTAGTCAGGATCGAGGGAAAGATGAACAGCGCAAAGTACAGAGAGATCCTTGACGACAACCTGCTCCAAAGCACTTAGTACCGCAATTAACTCTTACCCCTGCACATCGACTCAGTACTGGTACCCCATGTATATAGCAAAGTTACTCATTGTATATTTATTATTAATACTTTTCTATTATTTCTTCATTTCTCTTTCTCTGAATTGTTGGGAAGAGACAATAAGTAAGCATTTCACAGTTAGTCTACACCTGTTGTTTACAAAGCATGTGAGAAAATACAATTTGGTTTGATGAGAAACACGAGTTATTGGTAAAGGCGATGGGTGCAATCAGTGTCTGGGATCAGTGTGGTAAGGAGGAAGGGTGGATGGAAGGCCTAACCTGCAGGCTGGCTGCTATGTGATCATACCTGTTCTTACTTCACACCCAGGCAGGTAGCAGTAGGCCTCCGTCATTATGGATGTGAAGGACATTGATCGCATCAGAAGGCTACAGGTACTTCCAGCATTACATCATGAGGTTTTAAAGGTGCAGCAAAACAATTCTAATTCATCAATGTCTATTGATTGACTTAATTCATTCACTGTAGGGAGGATACCTCTCACAAACTATATTGATAAAGCAGCAGCGCTGGACCGGAATAGAACATCAGTCTAGTACAGGTATTCCCAATCTGGGGCACTGCCTTCAGGGGTACGCCAAATAAAAACGTGATTCACTTTAAAAAATATATATTTTTTTTTTATACATTTGGGTGAGTTTTTTTTCCCTCACCCGAGTAGCCTCGTTTCACTGCCAACATTTTGCTAACACCACAACGTCAAATACAGGTAGCCTAGTCAAATAATGAACATCCAATCACATGAAACATTAGTCTCTCGCGGGAATTCCACTAACGGTCCGTATGTAGCCAAACGTAGCTGCTGCTCATTCAACTTGATAAATGTTTTTTTTTTTTAAAGGCCCACGTCCATGTTACACTGGCAATACTAAAGTGCCTATAAGAACATTCAATAATCAAAGGTTAATGAAATACAAATTGTATAGAGGGAAATAGTCCCATAATTCCTATAATAACTAGAAACCTAAAACTTCTTACCTGGGAATATTGAAGACTCATGTTAAAAGGAACCACCAGCTTTCATATGTTCTCATGTTCTGATCAAGGAACTTAAAGATGAGCTTTTTTACATGGCACATATTGCACTTTTACTTTCTTCTCCAACACTGTTTTTGCATTATTTAATTATTATTTTATTTAATCAGAAGCCACTGCCAGATTTCTGGATTGGGCTGCATTTATAGAATCCTGCCTAGGCAAATCGCGCTGTTAAGACACTGACGCCCTTTGCAACCACGTACCTATGGGAGAGTGGATTCTCGGCCCTCACTAGCATGAAAACAAAATACAGGCACAGACTGTGTGGGAAATGATTTAAGACCGAGACTCTCTCCAATACAACACAATGTTGCAGAGTTATGTGCATCCTTTCAAGCACACCCTTCTCATTAACCTATGATGAGTTATTCACAATTTTCGATGAACAAATAAGGTTTTATATGTAAGATGGTTAAATAACAGCAAAATGATTGATTATTATTTGTGCCCTGGTCCTAATAACAGCTCTTTGTCACTTCCCACGAGCCGGGGTTGTGACAAAAACTCACTCATTTGTATGTTTAATAAATGTATCGTATGGTGTGTGTGGAGCAGGCTTACAATGATGGCAACAAACAAAAAACATTTGAGAGTGCGCTGACCCTGGTGCTAGAGGGGGTACGCAGTTAGAGGTTGAATGTTTGAAGGGGTACAGGACTATAAAATTTGAGAACCACTGGTCAACCACCAGGACCACCACTATTGGCATCAGAATGGGCAGCCTTGGTTCTGATATATTAAATAATATGTGGTGTGAAAATCCACAAGATCCAACACAAGGCTTATCCTTAGCTGGCATTTCAGATGGGCAAAGAGAGATGCGTGTGAAATTCCATTAACTTTCCCTCCCTCATTCCCGCTCTCTGGGGCAGTGGTCAAATAGTGGGGTGGGTGGGGGTTGGGGGGGGTCAGCCACCCTCTATTTGGGCCGCCACCACCGCTCCCGGGTGAGTGACCAGCGCCATTCATAACTCCAGCCTGTCACAGAGTGGAATGCGGTGGAATTCATTCTGCTCGACTGAGATCAGACATGCAGCAAATTCCTCTCCAGAAGCCACTGTGTCTGAGGGACAATGGGGATTTGCTTGGCCCCTATCAAGTGGCCCAAAGATTACGCAATGCATCAAGATGATGCCATACTGTATGGCTGCTGTCTTGAAAGGTTCTACTCAACTTTGCCATTTTGGCATTCATCTTTACGAAATGCATCCGCTATAAATTCCTAATAAATCTGCAAAAAAATTGGAACATCAGATGGGCAGTTACTAACCTCAATTACGTCTTCAACTTCGACCGACTCATCCGCTCGGAGGTCTTTATTTACCTCTGATCCAATCTTCGGGCTACCCAAGAGGAATCACTGGCAAAAAAAGAGGCTATCAACGGGACTCTCGTAACTGCAATATCTGTTTTTCTGAAACATGGTGAGTATCTTGTCTGAAATCCATGGCTACTCAACTCGATACTCCATTCTCCAAGCCGACAGTTGATTGGATTCAGGGAAATCCAGGGGGGTGGTATGTCTCTTCATCAACAACAGATGATGTGCAGTGGAAGTCGACCTATTGTTCACCCTTTTTAGAATACCTGATGGTCAAATTATGACATTTCTAGCTCCCAAGATAAAAACGATCTGTTATCTGTTATCGTGACTGCTTATTCCACCTCAGGACAACAACAAGCTGGCACTTAATGAACTGTACAAGGCTATAATCAAGCAGGAAACCATGCACCATGCTT
This sequence comes from Oncorhynchus mykiss, assembly GCF_057628025.1. Classification (NCBI taxonomy): domain Eukaryota; kingdom Metazoa; phylum Chordata; class Actinopteri; order Salmoniformes; family Salmonidae; genus Oncorhynchus; species Oncorhynchus mykiss. The sequence continues at coordinate 45,122,696 of NC_143025.1, forward strand.
TTCTAGTTGCCTGTGATTTCAATTCCACATCACTAAGACACCTGATGCCTAACTTCTATCAACACATCTCCTTCACCACTAGGGGCGATAAAGTCCTAGACCACTGTTATTCAACCCACAAGCAAGAACACAAGGCCCTCCCTCATTCCCCCTCTGCAAATCAGCTCATGTCTCTATACTCCTGATTTATGTTTACAAACGGATGCTCTAAACAGGAAGTACCCGTGATGTGCTCTGTAGAGAAATGGTCCTCCAAATCGGAGGTCGTGTTGCAGGACTGCTTGGCAAGCACTGACTGGAATATGTTGTTTCGGAACTCTGTCGATAACGTCGACAAGCTAATCACATCGGTCTCTGGCTTCATCAAGAACTGCATCGCCGACTGTCACCACAGTGAAAGTTTGCTACTTTCCCAACCAAAAGCCCTGGATTAACAGAGGTACGCACTAAGCTAAAGGAAAGAGCTACCACACACAGGGCTGTCGCAGTCAACCCCAAGGCTACGTCTGAGGACACAAACTCGTATAAGTGCTGCTACAACTTCCGCAGAGCCATCAAACAGGCAGAAGGAAAATGTAAGAACAAAAGATTGAAGCCTATTGCACCAGCTCCGACGCATGTGGCAGGGGCTATAGTCCATTACAGATTATAAAGGTCGACCTAGCAATGATGTCTCCAACGATGCCTCTCTACCATATTAATCAATGCATTTTATGCATGTTTAGACAAAAACAGAGATGTGCACGAGGCCCTCCGCCATCCCAGGTTCTTTGCACCCCTCCCCGAGTGCAAAAAACCTTGGCATGCCCTAGACAACACTGTTGTTCTCTGCAAACATCATTGCTCCATCCTGCAGGTTCAGGCTCTACAACATCCGTAGAGTATGACCTTTCCTTACGCAGGAAGTGACGCAGGTCTTAATCCAGGCACTTGTCATCTCCCGTCTAGACTACTGCAACTCTGTTGGCTGTGCTCCCTGCTTCTGCCATCAAACCGCTGCAACTTATCCAGAATAACATAGGAAGGTTGAACACTAGGCGGGCTAAGTTCTCCCATGTCAAACTCGCCCCTCCACTGGCTTCCAGTCGAAGCTTGCATCATATTCAACACCCTGCTGTTTGCCTAAGGAGCAGCAAGGGGAACTGCCCCAGCTGACCATCGGGCTATGGTCAAACCGTACATCCCAAACCAAGCACTCTGTTCCACCATCTCTGGTCTCTTGGCCCTCCCACCCTTACGGGAGGACAACTCCCGCTCAGCCCAGTCAAAGCTCTTCTCTGTCCTGGCACCCCAACGGTGGAACAAAACTTACCCTTAAAGTCAGGACAGCCAAGTCCCTGACAATATTCTGAAAACGTACCTCTTTGAAAACTATTTTCAATAACTTACAATGCCCCCGATGCCTAAAGTTACTTGGTGTCCATATGACTGTGGACTTATCATGGTCGTCTCACACCAGAACAGTTGTGAAGAAGGCAAGGCAATGCATCTTCATCCTCCGAAGGCTGAAATTCTTTGGCATGGCCCCTCAGATCCTCATGAAATTTCACAGCTGCACCATTGAGAGCATGACTGGTTGTATCACTGTCTGGTATGGCGACCGGAAAGCCCTACAGAAGGTGGTGAGGACGGCCCAGCGCATCACTGGAGATGAGCTCCCGAAAAATTGCCAAAGACTCCAGCCACCAGAGACATGGACTGTTCTCCATGCTGCAGTCTAGGGATGGGCATGAGTAATTGAATACTCAAACGGATGTCAAAACACGATCTTTAAACAGATAGATATTTTTTAAATGAATACTGATAAACAATTGTCAAAATGTTGTCTTTACGACAACGATAAATCTGTGTTGACTCTCGTGTTAAATTTGTACATGTGCATTTGCAGTACACAACAAAAAAACAAGCATTACAGTTATTTTCTCTAAATTCCTTTTCCCCGCCGTGTCTCACTCACTTGGGTACCGACCTCTCCCTCTACACGTGTGGTCCGTTAGGCCAACATAAATGCCTATATAAACGTTAACTGATCAAATACACAAGCTGCATTCCTTGCCAAATGACGACAGTTTTATCACAAATTCAAAATGGACTTGTTGACTGAAGATGCAGTTTTGGAATAATTGTTTTTTGCAGTTGTCACTATAGTTACCACAGCCACAAAGATTGGCTATATTGTAAAAGATTCATGAAAAAAATGGTTAGGCATAAAGTTAGCAGTGGGGTTAAGGGTTAGGTTTAAAAATAAGAGAAATTGTATAAATAAGTGGGGTTTATTACTTTGTGGCTGCCGTAACTTGTTTCGACCCTACTTGGTGAACTGCTAGTGCCATTTAGAAGACTTGGCTAGCCTAGGCTATAACCCCCCTAAACATTTGACAGGTTCCACACTGAAAACATTAGTTTGATAAAAAAAACACAGCGTATTTTCATTAGAATTCTTAAACATAAGCCCACTCACCAAACAGATGTTGTGCTGGTAACTCCTCCGCTTGCACTGTTCAATGTGGAATTGTTAATCCATTTTGAAAATTCAAAAGAACATGAAGAATAAACTAAATCAAATGTCTTTAAATCAAAAAGACAGGTTTTGGTTTGTAACCCTGAAAAATATATGTCTATCAACTCTCCAAATTGAGCCCCGTTTCAAATGATCACTGAGAATAACTGTTCCAGATGTGAGCTGTGCATCACGTCGCACTATTCTGTTACATTTTATTCTGTTATATTACATAGTTTTTTTTACTGACTATGCCCATCCACAGGTCTCAACCCAGTCAAGACAACCTACGCTGCTGCTAAAATGATTATCGATTAGATTTATTATACTGCTGTCCATTGATTATCATTACCATAAGTATTTATCCTGCTACTGGTTACGATCACTCACGTACGTGATCGTAACCAGTAGCAGGATAAATACTTATGGTAATGATAATCAATGGACAGCAGTATAATAAATCTAATCAATAATCATTTTAGCAGCAGCGTAGGGGTTACAGTAGCCTTCGCTAAAAACAGTGAAAAGTTTGCTGTTCGCCATCACAAAACTGATTTCAGATTACTCTTTTTTTGTGTGTGTGTGTGTTTACGTACGTATACTATAGTGACAACTGCAAAATAGACGAGACACAATTATTCCAAAACTGCAGCTTGTTGTTGGAAGACATCTTTCCCCAACTTCAGTCAACAAGTCCATTTTGAATTTGTGATAAAACTGTCGTCATTTGGCAAGGAATGCAGCTTGTGTATCTGATCAGTTAAAGTTTATATAGGCATTTATTTATGTTGGCCTAACAGAGCACACGTGTAGAGGGAGAGGTCGGAACCAGAGTGAGTGAGACACGGAGGGGAAAGGGAATTTAGGGAAAATAACTGTGTGATGCTTGGTTTCTTTTTTTGTTGTGTACTGCAAATGCACATGTACAAATTTAACACGAGAGTCAACACACACATACGCCTAGTTTCCTGAAACAAGTCAAATGTCGCGCATCACTACTTCACAGGTGAGCCATTTGAATGTAAACCTTTTTTTAAATATAAATATATAAATGTATTTTTTGGGGGCAGAAATGCCTTCTGGAACATGTTAACTTTCATGTGCCTTAATAACAAACATGTTTGCCATCTGTAAATACGAATACAATTGTTAAATTACGAGCCTAGTTGGTTTAGTCACAGAAAAAGCCAGCAACCTTCCTGCTAGCCATGATTTGCTGAGATAATGAGTGGGCTGGACATGCCGAGAGAGGAGTTTGGATTGGTCTGCCATGTAGCATGCTTCTGTCTGTAACATGAGCTGGTCAGTATGTGTAGGTCATCCTTTCAAACTGGGCTTTTTTTGAAAGATATCACGTAGTAAAACTGCAGAAGTGTTGCTCTACACTTTCTGGAGGACAGAACTTTGAAATCAGTGGAATAGAGTATGATAGCTAAGGAGATGGAGAAAAGTCTGGCGTTTGCAAATATGCAGACGAGTCAAAAAGAGAACACAGAAGGCTGTTGTATAAAACACTTGTCTCCGGAATACATCTTAAAACTAAGGGCAACCATGGCATCCGTGACATCCATGTAGTCTAGCTAGCTACGTTGAGATATTACATGTTTCTAATTGTCAAAAGGTCATCCATCGTCATTTCAAGAGTAATGTTGGCTAGCTAACTGGCTCGCTAGCTAACGTTAAGTGTAAGACCTGTGAAATAAAATTATTCGTATCTCAGAGCCATTTGCATTGCTAGTTATAGCCTAAAGTTAGATAGCTAACATTGAACCTGGTTGGTTAGTTACCTGCAAATTCATACAGGATAGTAACGCTATGAGTTGGTATTATGGTAAATTGTTTAGCTAGCTAGCTATATGTCTAAACAAAAAGACTCCACTAGTAACCATTTCAATAGAATGTTCATATCACTGCAACAACTGTCGAGACGTAGCTGGTAAATTCTGCCAGAGCGCAGAATAACTGACTACTTTACGAACGCTTAACACCCGTTGAATAAGGCCGGTGTCAGTAAATGTTGGAAAAAAGCGTAATTAAATTGTTGCCAGCAACACAGTTGCTGTCACCTACACTCTGGATAACATAAAAACAGCCTAACCAGCTCTGATAGGGCAAATAGAATGGTCAGAGTGAGCTGTTCTCGCATGTGTCTGGAAGTAGCTAGCAAGCTAGCCCACATTAGCCAGTTAGCTTGAGTGCTTTACTGCTGTTCGGTCAAAACACTTGGATTAATCCTACTCCTTTGGTTGTTTAGTACATGGCCTCACATGTCAACCCTTAAAGAGATGGGTGGGGCTAAAGGTTAAGAGGGTGTGAACGATGCTGAATGGGTGTAGACAAAGTGCTCTCCAGTAGTAGTACCAAAACATTCAAAGGCCATTTGCTTAAAAGTGAGTTTACAAGTTAATCAACTTTCAAAGCATTTCCCATTGCAGTGTATGATACACCATTTTATAGCACTGAGTCTCTACTTTTATCCAATGTAAAAAAGCACCTTTTCAAATGTTTCTTCATAAGACCGAATCAAGCCGGTCGGTCACATATGTCATGACTGCCCTGTGAGGATCCCAATGGGTTAGATCAGCTTTGCAATGGTTAACTTCAACCAGACCTTCTCTCACCCATAGAGGGGGGGGGGGGGGGTTGACAGCCCACGCCCTATTGTAAATCAAGGAGAGAACATCCCTCTCCAAATTCACACAGGAATGTGCCTTTGTTTCACAGACATTTTCTAGCTGAAACTAACACATTATAAAGCGAATACTGGAACAATATTTCTAACAGAGCGTGGGGAATCGTCAGAGACGACCTAAAAGAACAATGTCATGTGGGTTGTTATTTTAAGAGGGATGTGATCTTGGAACCTTTAAGAGGATATTGCTTCTAGAACCTTGTACAAGTAAGTGGTCACCGCCCCCTTGAGTGAGGTCAGAGAGCGTGTCAGCCTCACGAACCACCCCTTTTGAACAAACTGTATAAAACAATGGGTTAAGAATTAACATATCAGACCAGAAAGGTGTCGAGCTGCAGCTCACATCTAAAGTGGTTTGAACTCTGAAATCTCAACACAAGGTAGAGACAATAGTCACGTAAAGTATGTAGAAAAGCTAATATATATGTGGGACCATTCTACTATTCTCAAATCACCATAGTACTCACTCTCATCATCCCACTGAGAACCATCTTCAAATAATCAGCTACAGGAGCGAATGGAAGGGAAATCAACTCTGTAGTTCTGTTAAGTCACCGGATACCAGACGACAGCATAGGAGAATAGAATACGAGTGGGGACCCCTTTTGGACAATCAGAGCCTTACAAGCGTGCCGCAGAAAGGCCCAACCAACACCCTTTCCAAGAAGTACTGGTTCCGACAGAAATACATGAAGAACCATGACATTAACATGTAAATACATTCATGATTTCTTACTCCAAAACGAGCGGTGGTTAGTGTGCTAAGTATATGGTTACTGTGAGAGTAGTTTCTAAATGTACCAAAGTATCTCTTCTCTCTTTGCTGCCATATTGTGTCAGTCTGCTAGGGACCTGTTTAAAATGTATTACCATTTAGTTAGCTAGTAAACAAATAATTAAACCAATTTGTGCAGTACTGAATCATAAGTAAGGCCGGGGTTTTTGCAGATGCAGGTGGTTACGACTGTTCAGAATTATGATATTATACAAGGTTATGATTAATGACTGTTTATGGATGTGATCGGTAAAGACCTTGAGTTTAATTCGGAAGATGGTAACTCTTTAAACAACCGCTCTCATGGTGCCCCAATTCCTAATGAGTTAATTGTTACATGATTATACTAACCTCTTCCTCCGGGAAGAGCTGGGGCTGATATCCCAGGGAGCACCCAAAAGGCAAGAGACCAGCGGCTGAGCAAGGGAAGGTGTTGCGGGCGTACTCTACCCACACGAGCTGCTGGCTCCAGGTGGTGGGATTAGCAGAGACCAGGCAGCAAAGAGTTGTGTCCAGGTCCTGATTGGCTCACTCCGACTGGCCGTTAGACTGGGGGTTGTTGGAGGTGGCAAACTGGAGTCTTATTCACATCATAGTTCTTATGTGGTTTCTATTATTAGTATTACTGCATTGTTGGGAATGAGATATCAAGGTAAGAATGTCACCGTACTGTTTTACACCTGTTGTATGCTGCGCACGTGGCAAATAAACTTTGTAACTTGAAACACGTGACACCCCAATGAAGTAGGGCAACCCCCTCGTGACAATACAAACTCCCCATCCTCACCACCGCACCAGTCCAATGAGCTGCTAGCACAATGCTGTGGCACAAAGTAGCAGTGTAGTAGTCTGGGCATGGTAACTGGTGAATGAAATGCCAGTGGTATGGGATAGAGGCGCAGAGAGGGCTGTTAAAGGGCTGTTAAAGCCTCTGCTCTGCCTGGGGAACAATACACCAACATAGCTACTGCTCACATTCCTGGGGCCATAAACAGACTGCAGTGGAGAGAGAGAAAATGGGGGAGAGAGAGCGCTCGAGAGAGCGAGAGAGAGCACGAGCGCGTGTGTAGACTAACTTGTCCAAGCTAAACCCAGAACCAGACACTCATTCTGAGAGACTGCAGTCAGTGACACTACAGCTCTCACACTCTGTCTTACACAGAAAACAGTGTTTCTTTAGTGAAAGACCCATCACTATCCTTTAAAAAAATAAAATAAATACAAATAAAAAAATAAAAAGTTTTTTAAACAGAATACAGCAAAAGTACTACGACAAAAAGTTAATTCAACCCCCAAAATCATTTTATTTTGGTTTTGAGCATTTGGACATTGTTGCATTAGCCATGAGTACACTATAAATCTATGGGTCATGGTTATCATGAAGTAGTTGTTGATAGATTTGGTAAAGTCATATCTCCAAGAGTGCTTCTGAGAAATTGTTTTAACTGTAAATAAACAAATAAATTATTATTGGATAACTGGTATTTCTCTTTGTTGCTCAAATGACACACAGTTGAAGTCGGAAGTTTACATACACCTTAGCCAAATACATTTAAACTCAGTTTTCCACAATTCCTGACATTTAATCCTAGTAAAAATTCCTTGTCATAGGTCAGTTAGGATCAACACTTTATTTTAAGAATGTGAAATGTCTGAATAATAGTTGAGATAATTATTTATTTATTTCATCACATTCCCAGTGGGTCAGAAGTTCACATACACTCAATTAGTATTTGACAGCATTGCCGTTAAATTGTTTAACTGGGATAAACATTTTGGGTAGCCTTCCACAAGCTTCTCACAATAAGTTGGGTGACATTTGGCCCATTCCTCCTCACAGAGCTGGTGTAACTGAGTCAGGTTTGAAAGCGCTCCTTGCTCACACACGCTTTTTCAGTTCTGCCCACACATTTTCTATAGGATTGAGGTCGGGGCTTTGTGATGGCCACTCCAAGTCATTGACTTTGTTGTCCTTAAGCCATTTTGCCACAACTTTGGAAGTATACTTGGGGTCATTGTCCATTTGGAAGACCCATTTGCGACCAAGCTTTAACTTCCTGACTGATGTCTTGAGATTTTGCTTCAATATATCCACATAATTTTCATTCCTCATGATGCCATCCATTTTGTGAAGTGCACCAGTCCCTCCTGCAGCAAAGCAACCCCACAACATGATGCTGCCACCCCCGTGCTTCACGGTTGAGATGGTGTTCTTCAGCTTGCAAGCCTCCCCCTTTTTCCTTGAAACATAACAATGGTCATTATGGCTAAACAGGTCTATTTTTCTTTCATCAGACCAGAGGACAGTTCTCCAACAAGTACGATCTTTGCCGTCACTGTAAAAACGAGTCCTATATCGTCATAACCTGAAAGGCCGCTCAGCAAGGAAGAAGCCACTGCTCCAAAACCACCACAAAAAAGTCAGGCTACGGGTTTGCAACTGCACATGGGGACAAAGATCGTACTTTTTGGAGAAATGTCTTCTGGTTTGATGATTTTATTGACTCCAACCTAAGTGTATGTAAACTTCTGACATCAACTGCAAATAAATTCATTAAAAATGCTATAATGTGATTTTCTGGATTTTTTTTCTTCTCATTTCGTCTGTCATAGTTGAAGTGTACCTATGATTAAAAATTACAGGCCTCTCATCTTTTTAAGTGGGAGAACTTGCACAATTGGTGGCTGACTAAATACTGTATGTACAGTGCCTTGCGAAAGTATTCGGCCCCCTTGAACTTTGCGACCTTTTGCCACATTTCAGGCTTCAAACAAAGATATAAAACTGTATTTTTTTGTGAAGAATCAACAACAAGTGGGACACAATCATGAAGTGGAACGACATTTATTGGATATTTCAAACTTTTTTAACAAATCAAAAACTGAAAAATTGGGCATGCAAAATTATTCAGCCCCTTTACCTTCTGTGCAGCAAACTCTCTCCAGAAGTTCAGTGAGGATCTCTGAATGATCCAATGTTGACCTAAATGACTAATGATGATAAATACAATCCACCTGTGTGTAATCAAGTCTCCGTATAAATGCACCTGCACTGTGATAGTCTCAGAGGTCCGTTAAAAGCGCAGAGAGCATCATGAAGAACAAGGAACACAACAGGCAGGTCCGAGATACTGTTGTGAAGAAGTTTAAAGCCGGATTTGGATACAAAAATATTTCCCAAGCTTTAAACATCCCAAGGAGCACTGTGCAAGCGATAATATTGAAATGGAAGGAGTATCAGACCACTGCAAATCTACCAAGACCTGGCCGTGCCTCTAAACTTTCAGCTCATACAAGGAGAAGACTGATCAGAGATGCAGCCAAGAGGCCCATGATCACTATGGATGAACTGCAGAGATCTACAGCTGAGGTGGGAGACTCTGTCCATAGAACAACAATCAGTTGTATATTGCACAAATCTGGCCTTTATGGAAGAGTGGCAAGAAGAAAGCCATTTCTTAAAGATATCCATAAAAAGTGTTGTTTAAAGTTTGCCACAAGCCACCTGGGAGACACACCAAACATGTGGAAGAAGGTGCTCTGGTCAGATGAAACCAAAATTGAACTTTTTGGCAACAATGCAAAACATTTTGTTTGGCGTAAAAGCAACACAGCTCATCACCCTGAACACACCATCCCCACTGTCAAACATGGTGGTGGCAGCATCATGGTTTGGGCCTGCTTTTCTTCAGCAGGGACAGGGAAGATGGTTAAAATTGATGGGAAGATGGATGGAGCCAAATACAGGACCATTCTGGAAGAAAACCTGATGGAGTCTGCAAAAGACCTGAGACTGGGACTGGGACGGAGATTTGTCTTCCAACAAGACAATGATCCAAAACATAAAGCACAATCTACAATGGAATGGTTCAAAAATAAACATATCCAGGTGTTAGAATGGCCAAGTCAAAGTCCAGACCTGAATCCAATCGAGAATCTGTGGAAAGAACTGAAAACTGCTGTTCACAAATGCTCTCCATCCAATCTCAGAGCTCGAGCTGTTTTGCAAGGAGGAATGGGAAGAAAAAAAATCAGTCTCTCGATGTGCAAAACTGATAGAGACATATCCCAAGCGACTTACAGCTCTAATCGCAGCAAAAGGTAGCGGCTACAAAGTATTAACTTAAGGGGGCTGAATAATTTTGCACGCCCAATTTTTCAGTTTTTGACTTGTTAAAAAAGTTTGAAATATCCAATAAATGTCGTTCCACTTCATGATTGTGTCCCACTTGTTGTTGATTCTTCACAAAAAAAATACAGTTTTATATCTTTATGTTTGAAGCCTGAAATGTGGCAAAAGGTCGCAAAGTTCAAGGGGGCCGAATACTTTCGCAAGGCACTGTATGTATGTATGTATGTATGTATGTATGTATATGTTAAATGTATAACTGTTATAATAGCCGTGGAAAAGGAGTCCGGTGGGTTCTGCGTCACAGCAGTTGAATTTAGAACATCCATCAAGAGAAAAATAAGCAAATCCTTAAACTCATTATAAAACTCTGGGGGAAAGCCATCATCCCCTGGTGATTTGCTGGATTGTAGAGAGGAAATTGCCTTTTCGATTTCTGTTTTTGTAAAGGGGCGATCTAGTTAATTTTGGTCTTCCTGTGTGAGGTGCGGTAGCTCAATAGTAGACAGAAATGTGTCCATCATTGCTGGTTCTGTTCCATCAGAAGTGTATCACTTAGAATAGTATTGTTTAAATTCATCTCTTCCGGGATGTGAGATACTTGACCGTTTTGTGTTTCAATAGAGTTGATGGTTCGCCTCAGCTTTTATCTGCCAGGCTAAGACTGTGTTTTCTCCCCCAATTCATAATATATCTTTGCCTAGTTCTAAGAATAGCCTTTTCAATGAGGTTGCTTTAGTTGAGGATCTATCCAGATACGGATCCAGACAAAAATTAAAGTCGCCCCTAACTAAGAGTGTTCCCTGAAATTCCACTACCCTGAGGAATATATACTGAATAAAAATATGCTCATCTTAGTTAGGTGCATATATATTAAGGTTCAAGATTCAGAATACATTCTGCCATGGACCAACTACATAACTTCCCAGTGGATCAATAACTGTTTTCGTTACACAGAAGGGTAAATTATTATTAATCAACACAGTTACTCACCATGTCTTTGTGTTATATGAAGAAGCAAAGACCTGTCCTACCCATTCCCTCTAAGATTTTATATTCTGCCCCTGTTTGATGTGTTTCTTGTATAAAACGCAACATCATTCTTTAGTTTTATCAAGTACATAACGACTCGCTTTCGTTTAAAAAGGACCATTCAGTCCATTAATGTTTAATGATGTATGATTTACTATCTTAGCCATATTGTTCACTCAATATATTAATGCAAATGTCAAAAGTATGTCCAATATGGGTGTCTATTGCCTATTTTCAGTGAGCCTGTAGTCAAACTCATACTATAAAGCGAAAGTCGCTCACAAAACAGTACTGTAATATAAAGTAAAGCAAACAAACAATTCCCCACCCCCTCCCCCCCAGCACAGTTCTTGAATGCGCCCAGCACAAATCCCACCTGTATCTCGATTCCTAAATTCTGTTTCTAACATGGAGGCAAACGTGAATCTGGAGCTCGAGCCCAGTAAAAATGAACAAAAATAGAGAATTCTTCACCCATCATTGTGTGATGCAAGTCAAAAACAAAACCAATAACAGGGAGCAAAATAAAAATAAGACGTCATGGCTTAGCCATATAAAAAAGGTCCAACAAATCATATTGATGCCTCTGAGGACCATGCCTGTCCCAAATAACTTAAAAACCAATGTCACTCAGGTAAAAACAAAATCAGTTTTTTTTTATGGATATTGGGATCTTACCTCATTGATCTGCCAGTAAACTATAGTATAATCCAGCAAAGCAGTCCTACCGGTTATGCAAGGCTAGTGGAACACAGCCCAGCAAGCAGTGAAATTAACCCGATGCGCTATCCAATCAACAATGTCCTGAGCTGGTAGCCTGCAGTCCGGAGAAAAACTTATTTGGGCGTTTTGAAGGATCTTCTCTATGTTTGAGTCTCATCGCTGCAGGTTGAAGCATAGCAAAGGGAATGTTCTTGGAGCGGAGTTATTTTTTCACCTGGTCGAATTCCTTCTTGCATTTGACCATCCCAGGAAATAATTTAAAATCGCCTCCCCTCCAATGTAAGATCACTCCTATCTCCTTGAAATATTTGGCCACGGTTCTGAGGAATTTCTCTGTTCTGGTACCTCAGAAACCGAACGAGGAAGGGTCATCGGTTCTGATCAAGGGATGGGCGAGTGACCTGTGTGCCCGTTTGATAGCCAAGGGTTCAGGTAAAATGTTTTTTTGCCCAGTAGGGAGGGATAACGGCAGCAGAGAAATCAATGGGGCCCGTCCCCTCACAGCCGCAGAGGTCGAAAATTCAAATGTTGCTTCGCCTACTGTAGTCTTCCAAATGGTTGACATTATTCATCAGGTATTTTTTGTTTTTGCACAGATTCTGTAGTTCTGTCCCCATTCCCTCTAGCTTATCCTCAGCAGTGCTAATGCGCACTTCAGCTTCTTCCATTCGTGATCCAAGCGTGTTGGTAGTCGTTGTCAAACCTAAGATGGCGTTTTTGCATTTCAGCCTACTGAGATGGAGTAGCTGAAATCAGACGTTTTCAACTTAAAATGTGTTGAGGGAGCCATTGCCTTCGTTGATCACTTTGAGGATGTGAGCAAGCCGTGGGTTTCCGAGGAGGCCATGGTCAGAGGTTCTTTCTCCATCGTCTCTTGGTCAGTTTCGGTGCTACCCTTGCCTTTTTTTTGTCTTGTAGTCCTATCACTACTCTTGGCTACAGTGCAGTAATAAGTATGGGTGACGTTTAAGGATAGCACTGCTATCGGGAGCTCTCGTCACACTTCTTAGCTTCGCTGCATCATGTGCCCCCACATCACTGTCCTTAAGTAGCCTTAGAGGGGGACATTTATAGGGCAGACATTTTGACAAGGAACACCGTGCTATCGGGTTGTTAGTGTCAATGTCCTAGGTTAGTCATTTTGAACTCCTGAGGAATGCAGATTTTTTTTCTGGATAATTAGGCTGATTTAGTATCTCAACTAGCTATTCTCTGGCTCTTCACACTCTTTGGCTTAGAAAAGAAGACAGGCACAGAGTATGCAATGTGAATTGTTGTCTCACAAACCGTGTATACCAAATTAAACAAGATAAAACAGACAAAATAAGTCAAATCAATTTAACCAAACCAATCTCCCCCATCGATCTTAACTAAAATGTTGTCATCATATTGGGGGAAAATGGATTCCTGATGACTCATGAATTTAATTCCATCTGCTGTATTGATTGCTCAATACCTTATAAAATCAAATTGTATGTTCCATGCGCCTAATACAACAGGTGAAGAGCTTACAATGAAATGCTTACTTACAAGTCCTTAACACAGTTAATAAAATTATATACGGGGGTACCGGTACAGAGTCAATGTGCGGCTGCACCGGTGGAGGTAATATGTACGTGTAGATAGAGTTATTAAAGTGACTATGTATAGATAATAACAGAGAGCAACAGCAGCATAGAAGAGGGGAGGGGGGGGGCAATGCAAAAAGTCTGGGTGGCCATTTGATTAGCTGTTTGGGATTATTATGGCTTGGGGGTAGAAGCTGTTTAGAAGTCTCTTGGACCTTGACTTGGCGCTCCGGTACCGCTTGCCGTGCGGTAGCAGAGAGAACAGTCTATGACTGGGGTGGCCGCCTGGTATAGAGGTCCTGGATGGCAGGTAGCTTGGCCCTGGTGATGTACTGGGCCGTACACACTACCCTCTGTAGTGCCTTGCGGTCGGAGGCCAAACAGTTGCCATACCAGGCAGGGATGCTGTCGATGGTGCAGCTGTAAAACCTTTTGAGGATCTGAGGACCCATGCAACATCTTTTCAGTCTCCTGAGGGAGAATGGTTTTGTTGTGGCCTCTTCACGACTGTCTTGGTGTGCTTGGACCATGTTAGTTTGTTGGTGATGTGGACACCAAGGAACTTGAACTCTCAACCTGATCCACTACAGCTCCGTCGATGAGAATGGTGGCGTGCTTGGTCCTCCTTTTCCTGTAGTCCACAATCATCTCCTTTTTGTCTTGATCACGTTGAGGTAGAGGTTGTTGTCCTTGCACCACACAGTCAGGTCTCTGACCTCCTCCCTATAGACTGTCTCATCGTTCTCTGTGATCAGGGCTACCACTGTTGTGTCATCAGCAAACTTAATGATGGTGTTGGAGTCGTGCCTGGCCGTGCAGTCATGAGTGAACAGGGAGTACAGGAGGGGACTGAGCACGCACCCCTGTGTTGAGCATCAACGTGGCAGATGGGTTGTTACCTACCATTACCACCTGGGGGCAGCCTGTCAGAAAGTCCAGGATTTAGTTGCAGAGGGAGGTGTTAAGTCCAAGGATCCTTAGCTTAGTGATGAGCTTTGAGGGCACTATGGTGTTGAACGCTGAGATGTAGTCAATGAAAAGTATTCTCACATAGGTGTTCCTTTTGTCCAGATGGGAAAGAGCAGTGTGGAGTGCAATAGAGATTGCATCATCTGTGGATCTGTTGGTGCAGTATGCAAATTGGAATGGGACTAGGGTTTCTGGGATAATGGTGTTGATGTGAGCCATGCTCAGCCTTTCAAATCATTTCATGGCTACAGACGCGAGTGCTATGGTTCGATAATAAACGAGGCAGGTTACCGTCGTGTTCTTGGGCACAGGGACTATGGTGGTCTGCTTGAAACATGTTGGTATTACAGACTCAGTCAGGGAGAGGTTTGAAATGTTAGTGAAGACACTTGCCAGTTGGTCAGCGCATGCATGGAGTACATATCCTGGTAATCCGTCTGAAGAACTGCTAGTGGGCATTAGACCAAATCGATGTGGATGGCTCGTCAGGCTAGTAAAATGGTTGTTCAGTTCTAAGACACTGCGACTGCACTGCAACCCCTTTTTCACGCTACTGCTACTCTCTGTTCATCATATATGCATAGTCACTTAAACATATCTACATGTACATACTTCCTCACTCGATGTTTGTATGTAGCCTTGCTACTTTTATAGCCTTGCTACTGTATATAGCCTGCCTTTTTACTGTTGATGTATTTCTTTACCTACCTATTGTTCACCTAATACCTTTTGTGCACGATTGGTTAGAGCCTGTAAGTAAGCATTTCACTGTCAGGTATTCGGCGCACGTGACAAATAAACCTTGATTTGATTTGCCATTCCAGCTCGACAGCCATCTGCCCAGTCAGACAGGAAGTAATGTGGAAAGAGGCAAACATTTCATTTTTTATGAGTTAAGTGTGTCAGGGAGTTCTTGTCCATTTCTTCCCCTGCTGTATGTGCCTTTGAGGTGAGTGAGTCATGATCATTGTTTTACTTTGTCAGAGCCCAGAGAGAGAGAGAGCCTTATGAGTCCCCTGTAGCCATTCTCTCTCCCTCCAAAACAAAAGGAAATTACCAGCTCTATATCCTGTGGACCTTACCATCTCTTTCAACTGCTTATTGGAGGGGGTGTGAGGTAGTCTATGGAAAATACCACTTTTCCATTAAAAACAGCCCATCTCCATCGTCATATGGAAAACCCTGGCACTAGCTCTTTATTTCCTTTCATCACTGTAAAAAGGAGACATACATCAACAAGAACAAATAAGGCTTGTTATGCAACAGAAACAGGCCAAAGACAACATACTGTACATGTTGGAATGGAAAGGGAGCGAGAGAAGCAGAAAGAGAGCGAACGAGGGGAAAAAGTAAAAAACAATGAACAACTACATGGAGGACATGGTGTCTTTGAAGACCACCCGTTGGAATTGAAAGGGGGAAAGGGGGGGGGGTCGATATCACATATGTGCGCATGCTCTGACAATGACCTGCTTCTTTATTTAAACACCATTACAAAAAACGCATACACTGCTGCGCTCAGAACTCCCAGCCAGGACAGCACAACACACATATCACACACACAAACACTAGTCTAGAACTTTCCTGAAATCTCAGCATCAGAAATATTATATTTCAGACTAGAGAATTTTTGTTTGCCAACAAACAGATGCGTTTTTATTTTCTTAGTGTACAGTAAATTTAATAACTGCTGAATATCAGCACATATAAATACACCTTGTGATGTGCAAAAACAGATCTATTTTAAGTTATGATCAACTCAACGCCACAACTCAAAAGGAGCATTGTTTAAGGGTAGTAGACTGATGTGACTAAAGGTGGCAATACATCCAGGGTAAACAAGGAGGGTGTCTGCCCCTCCGTCGCCCCACATACACCATGACGCCTGGCTCCCAGAGGATGTGTCCTTTAGGGAGACCAGGGAAGGTCAGGTATCTCGCAAACACACACACACACACACACACACACACACACACAGGCAGGCTCGGTCTCTGGCTCTTGGCCCATAAATATCAGGGCTGTTTCCATGGATTAAATATGACATTTTAGTCATTTAGCAGACGCTAAAGTAGCGACTTCAAGTAGCAAGTGCATAAAATGTTCATACTTTTTTCTTACTGTGTGTTAGGGAATGGGGCTAGAGGCTGGGTGAGGGCTGGACGGGGGCACCACAGGAGAGAGAGCTGTGCCCTCAGCTGTTGTGTGAAGGAGACCGGAAGGGAACTACAACAAGACTGTAGTAGACCTTAGTGAGATTATCATACATTCTCACACACAAAAACTTTGTGCTGGCAGACCCCATTCGCCTCAACACCTCACTTTCAAATTTGTTCTATTTTTCTCTGTTGTGGCTAACTTCCTTACTATCATCCAAAGACCACTGTCTCTGTAGCGCTCCTCCTCTCCCTCCACTGACACACATTATAATGTATGTATTTACAATCCAATGGGTAAAAAAGTACATGTGAAAGTAATATTCTCGTGAATAGTTTTAGCGAACATCTTGAGCGCCTTACTCTTGGCTAACACTTCAAACCAACAGTTAAACTGCAGTAACGAAACATATGTTCACTTAACTCTGTATGCCTCCCCTTGTTAGGACTCAATATCGAGGACAAACTAAAGTACTGCCTTATTCTCCACTCTGCTCTGTGTTATTGGGCTGCTTCAAAGCGGCCATTTTGTTGTCCCTTTAAAACCGAGAGCCCTGGAGCTGTGGAGGATTTTCCTCTAGCCCCAAGCTCAGACCACTCCAACTCACTAACCTCTGCCGCCAGCCCTGCTCCTATTCAAGGCCAGAGAGAAAAACAGACTCGGACCACAAACTCCATAGGTTTTAAATTCAGCTCACATGACATTTCCTTCAACTTGAATTGCTTTCATACCATTTAAATCTGCGATGCACGCAAGGTCCTGGAGCTGTGCAACTCTCTTGCTGTACAAAGCCCCTCTTGTCCTGTTTAGCCCCCCATCAGTAGGAGAGGAGAGCGGCCCAGACGGCCAAACAAGCATGTCTTCATGCTCTTCCAACTAACATATCAGGACAGAAAGGGGATCCGGCGTGGCCGCAGTGCCCAGGCCCCAGCCAGGAAAATACAGAGCTAGCCTCAGAGTCTGCCTGTCTAGAAAGGAGAGGCAGAGGTATCCAGCATGTCTGCCTGCATGCTTGGCTAGCTGCTTCACTGCCTGGCAGACTGATTGGCTGCCAGTCTTGACAAACATCTGTTCTTGCTGTTCCAGATAGATCTGAAGCCTCTGGGCCTGTCTGTGTTGCAGACAGGGCTATTTCTTTGCAGCAGTACAGGCTATTGTTTTTATCATGCCCCTTGTGGGTTTCGAATTTCCACTCCCTCGCTTTCCCTGTGTACAACTCCCTAACCATTACCCCCCTGCCCCCTCCTTCCTTTGGCCTAGAGCACTGTATGAGGCAGCAGATCAAGAAAGGGAGGGGGAGCCTCATGTCCCCTGATTTTGGGCCTTTACTTCTAGCCTAGTCTGAGAGGAAGAGGAGGAGCAAGAGGAAGGAGGCTTTTCAATTATTCCCCCAAAAACAGTATGGCCCTATATATTCAGATTTATATATCTGATTCCATTTAGTTTTTTTACCAAATATTGTTTTGTTTTTCCTTGTTCCGTCAGGTTTTCACTCTTAAAAAAAAAAAAAAAAAAGAAGAGATAATAATAATTTTTATTTTTACAAAAACCACATCAGGAGACCACTCATGATATTCTGCCAGGCATAGGCTACTTTGGAGTTCGCATTTAATTTATAAGGTTTTGGGAAAGCCTTTCCATCTCTACCAGAAGAAGCTTATTTTTTAGCATCATCGTTAACCACAACACAAAGGGCATGCTGACACACACACACACACTTGCATTCCTGTTTCTTTTCAGAAAGTTGCAGGAAAACACAAAATCACTGATGCATTTTCTTCATGTCTTATAATTAAATTGGGCAAATGAATGCAAGTTCAATACATTTAGTTGATTTAGTACTAAGTTCAATACATGTTTTTTATGTTGTTGAATTCCACTTCAATGTCTGGATTCTGTGATTTTATATGGCCCTACAACTGCTCAAGCAGTGACCAGAGAGAGAACATGTGCCTTTGCCCGGCAGATGTAACATGTCACAGCTAGGTGGCTCACAGCTTATAGAGACCCAGTGAAACTCTGACCTCCAGGGTAGTAAACTACAATGTTACTGACCAACCAAAACACTGGTGGTTGGGATTGGCCAATGGGCAGAAAATAAAAAGACACTCAAATCAAATGTACTCTACCTGGCTGCCTACTGTAAGTTTGGGTCCTACTAGTACCAACTGTTGGCACACTAATCATTCATTCTTCTTCTGCCATTGGTCAAGAGTGCTCTGGCCCAAGCCATAGAACGTCTGGCACCAGGCATTCCAGAACAATGACACTCTCTAGGAAGAATCCAAATTAGAACGTTGTTGGCATGGAACACATTGTGCCAACATCGAGGACAGTTCTCTGAGAATATCTGCCTCTGCTCTGACCTGGTCTTGCCCTTAAGATGAAGCTGTGACCTTAATCAAAACATTCACCAGTCACTTAGACTTAACCAAATTTTTATTGGTGGTCTGGTGCTATTTTCAGCCACTTCCCCACCCTACCTTCCTGGTAGAGTCCCACCACCACAATCCACCTGGCGCTTAGCCACCAGTCCATCTTACAGGTGCAGAACAGAACAAAAATCCCACCTTCCCATTTAGACCTATAAATCCACCCAGGACAGCCCTGGGAGAGCCCTAACCCAGCTTGACCGACCGACCGACCATTAGGCCTACCCCATACTCTCAGCCAGAGCATGTGAGTGACATGGAGCTGTAGTGCGCCCAATTTGACTGGAGCGAGTTTCCCCCAAAGGCTGGAGCATCGGCCTTCTCGCCCGCTCCAGTAGAGCTCACTGCCCGGCCCATAGATAATAGAACGAAAATGACTCACATTGTAGCAAAGTATTTACAAACAAATATCTGAGATCTTAAAAGTTTTGTTAATTTTTGTTATATTATCTACACATCTCTAGCAAGGAAAAACCTTCAGGACTACATATAGAAAAAAAAAATTAAACCAACTGTTCTGCATCCCTGTCTAGCCTGGGTAAAAGTGGCCCGAAAAGCATCCCCAGTGGCTCTGCAAACACAGAGAGGATAATCTCAGCTGCTGGCCTGCTCTCCAGACACCATCGCATGAGCCTGAAGCCACAGACTCTGACCAAACCAGTGTTTCTAAAAGTGAATTCAAAAAGGCACTGTAGACAGAGCCTAATAAGACATTTTTCGTTAAATGTTTAATTCTTAGTCAGTCACAGCCTATAAGCGCAATTCCCAGAATATAATGACTTAATACAATGAAACGTAGTTTAAATGCTAGCCGCTAAATGTTCCTACCAGCCTAGTGTCACACTCGCAAATACTTCAATTTATTTATTTGTAGGCTACAGCCTTGAAATAATAACAATAATATAGCCTAAATAATTCATTTTCGTTCCTCTTAGGCCACCCGTCTGGCTCCTGACCTATTTAGAGTGTTTATATGCTGTTTAATACAACATGTAGCCTATTTTAAATGATGAGCGCTTCTTACCATCACCTTTTCATGTCGCTTCTTAAAATACTTTTAATTCAAATCATATGGTTAAGTTTCAATAATTCAAAAGTAAATGGAATGTCCAGGTACACACAAAAATAGATGGGTGTTGGTTAAATGGTGATTTCTAAATGGAGTGAATTTTGAGCGGGAGTTTGTATTTTTCTGGAGCTTAATTATTATTATTTTTTTAAAGCGTATTATTTGTTTTTTTACCCGTTTTTCTCCCCAATTTCATGAGATCCAATTTGTCCCATCTCTGCAACTCCTGTAAGAACTCGGGAGAGGTGAAGGTCATAAGCCATGCGTCCTCTGAAACAACCCTGCCAAGCCGCACTGCTTCTTGACACACTGCTTGCTTAATTCAGAAGCCAGCCGCCCCAATATGTCGGAGGAAACACCATACAACTGGCGAGCGAAGTCAGCGTGCATGCGCCCAGCCCGCCACAAGGAGTCGCAACAGGACAAGGACATCCCGGCCAGCCAAACCCTCCCCTAACCCGGACGACACTGGGCCAATTGTGCGCCGCTTCATGGGTCTCCTGGTCGTGGCCGGCTGCAATACAGCCCGGGATCGAACCCGGGTCTGTAGTAACGCCTCTAGCACCGTGATGCAGTGCCTTGAACCGCTGCGCCACTTGGGAGGCTGCAAGGAGCATTTTTTTAGCAGAGAAGTTGGAAAGGACTTGAGCTGGAGCAGTGTGCAAGCATACATACTCTGCTCTCAGCAGACGGACCATTAGGCCTACCCTACTCTCAGCATAAAACCCAGGGGACTAGCCAGGCCATGATTACACCCCCACCCCCTGGGATCTAGGACCGCTATAACAGAAGGCAAGGTTCATGCTCAAGTGACTATCAGATCACTCCCCTCTCTCACATTCCCCTGCTGGTTTGATATCAAAGAGGGCTTCAAACAGATTGTTTTATCCAAGCCTGCCGTGGTAGTGCTGTAGTAAGTGGTAATCACATCCCTTTGTGCGGTGAGGACCCAGAGATTAAAATCAGCCTTTTCTCCCAACTGAGCCACTCACATTAAATGATTCAAATGCTCTGGGTGCTTTCAAGTTGGCAATACACTGTTCAAGGGCCATCCAGGCATGTTTGTGGTTTGCACCTGGTAATCACTGGGCAAATCGCTTGCCTTTTTAAAAGACCCTGTGGATCAAACAAGCTGTTCATAAACATTCCTCAAACACCTTAATCTTAAAGTAGCTACTATAACATTGATCAAATACTGATCAGATGATAAGTGGGTAAAAGTAAATCTTTCAATGTGCTGGTCCCACCTTACCAAAAGCATCTTAAGGCAAAGTTTATCGTTAGAACATTCATAGGAGCGTCGTTAAATCTCTGAGCTGTTTCCCAAAACCATCATTATTGTCACACTTGAAAACGTTCATAACGCCAGCCTCGGACCACTCGTACAACAGCTAAGTGTGTTGGATTATTTTTTGATCAACGCTACACATAGAAAATCATGGTTTATTTGTCTATACATGTGACCGCCGACAACGTCAGGACATGTTTTACAAAAAATGTAAGTTGCCAGTGTCTTTGCAACAAACAAGCAATGTTTAAAAATATGCTTCAAATGAAAACCAAGATGACTGCATGAAAATATAAATAGTAGGACCAAAAATCAAATCAAATTGTATTGGTCGCATACACGTGGTTAGCAGATGTTAATGTGAGTAGTGAAATGCTTGTGCTTCTAGTTCCAACAGTGCAGTAATATCTAACAATTCCCAACAACTACCTAACACACACAAACCTAAAGGGGTGAATGAGAATATGTACAAAAGTGTGTGGATGAGCGATGGCCGAGCGGCATAGGCAAGGTGCAGTAGATGGTATAAAATACAGTATATACATATGATGAGTAATGTAAGATATGTAAACATTTTTAAAGTGGCATTGTTTAAAGTGACTAGTGATCCATTTATTAAAGTGTCCAGTGATTATGTCTCAATGTAGGCAGCAGCCTCTCGGAGTTAGTGATTGCTGTTTAGCAGTCTGATGGCTCTGAGATAGAAGCTGTTTTTCAGTCTTTCGGTCCCAGCTTTGATGCACCTGTACTGACCTCGCCTTCTGGATGATAGCGGTGTGAACAAGCAGTGGCTCGGGTGGTTGTTGTCCTTGATGATCTTTCTGGCCTTCCTGTGACATCGGGTGCTGCAGGTGTCCAGGAGAGCAGGTAGTTTGCCCACGGTGATGCATTGTGCAGACCGCACCACCCTCTGGAGAGTCTTGCAGTTGAGGTCGGTACAGTTGCCGTGCCAGGCTGTGATACAGCCCAACAGGATGCTCTCGATTGTGCATCTGTAAACGTTTGTCAGGGTTTTGTCAGGGTTTTGGGTGACAAGCCAAATTTATTCAACCTCCTGAGGTTGAAGAGGCGATGTTGCGCCTTCTTCACCACACTGTCTGTGTGGGTGGACCATTTCAGTTCGTCTGTGATGTGTATGCCAAGGAATTAAAAAAAAACTTTCCACCTTCTCCACTGTTGTCCCTTTGATGTGGATATGGGAGTTCTCCCTCTTCTGTTTCCAGAAGTCCACGATCATCTCCTTTGTTTTTGTTGACGTTGAGTGCGAGGTTGTTGTGTACACAGCTGTGACTATAACTGACGGGAATTATCGTGGTAAGTAGAACGGCCGACATTTGATTGTTAGGAATTCTAGGTCGGGTGAGCAGACAGAATAGAGTTCCTGTGTGTTATGATCACACCATGAGATGTTAATCATAAAGCATACACCCCGCCCTTCCTCTTCCCAGAGGTGTTTATCTCTGTCGGCGCCATGCATGGAGAAGCCCGGTGGCTGGACCGGTTCCGACAACATATCCTGAGAGAGCCATGTTTCCATGAAACAGAGAATGTTACAATGTCTGATGTCTCTCTGGAAGGCAACCTTTGCTCGAATTTCATCTACCTTGTTGTCAAGAGACTGGACATTGGCGAGTAGTATGCTCGGGAGTGGTGTGCCCGTTTACGAAGCCTGACCAGAAGATCGCTCCGCCTGCCCCTTCTGCGTCGGCGTTGTTTTCAGTCAGCTGCGGGATTAGATCCATTGTCCTGGGTGGTGTTCCGAAGAGAGGATCTGCTTCGGGAAAGTCGTATTCCTGGTCGTAATGTTGGTAAGTTGACGTTGCTCATATATCCAATAGTTCTTCCTGGCTGTATGTAATAAGACTTAAGATTTCCTGGGGTAACAATGTAAGAAATAATACATAAAAAAAAAAAAAATACTGCATAGTTTACGAATAACGCGAAGCGAGGCGACCATCTCTGTCAGCGCCGACAGACAATCATACTGAAATACATTTCATGTTCAATAAAGTTCCATTTTGCTACTTGTAGGCTACAGTGTTTCGATCCCATCAGTAGACACATGACGCCCTTAGCGACTGTTCTCTCTGCGTAGAGTTTTGGGAAATGCATAATACATCTCTACATCTGATGTGGAAAAGATGCATAGTTTTTTTTTTTTAAAACACTTGTAAGTCTAAGTTCCATTGTTACTGGGAAACCAGGCCATGGTTAGTCCTCCTGTGTGTCTGTGCTCGTTTGAGTGTTTATTATAAACAAGCGTCTGGCAACAACTTCAGTCGGAACCTTGATAAGACCAGGACACAAACACAGGCAGCACTACAGATACGGCTGGTCTGTGATAGGTCAGATTCCACAAACGGAAACAATCACAACTAATATGTTGTTATACATTACATATAAAATCTGCCATGGAATTTCAGCTACACAGAATTCAACTTACAACAGATTTAGGTCTGATTCATGTGGGTCTGTATGAAGCACTTTGAAGATACTGACTGCCATCTAACATCAAACTCATGCTTAATTACAGACTACCCTTATTCATAGATTTTTGTTACAAAAAACATCCATACATTAAGGAATTTTGGGCTTTCCAAGTAAAGCAGACACCCTGGTATGCCGTGTGTGAGACAGCCTTGTGTGTGACACACACACATACAGCTTGGAGTCTACAGCCCAGATGAAAGCACTACGCTAGGCATAAACTAGATAGAAGACATGTAGGTATTTATGAAGGGCTCCAAGCAGAAGATGAAGTTTTGTTTATCTCCTCCATTCTCTCCGGTGTCATGACTTTCACCTCCGCCTCAATGTATCAGGACAGACTGTCCAGATCTCAGTCCCAACTCAAACCCCTGTACTACATCAACCCAGCCAGAGAACAGGACATTGGTTAGCTAAACACGGATTGACCTCTCTGCTCCTCTGCCTCAGCATTAATCACCTACCTCCTCCAGTCCTGAATCCAGGGATGTCAAAGCCACCCACGCAGATCTCCCTCTCTCCATTATCACTCTTTCTATCCCTCTCACCATCATTCCCCATCACACAGACCAGTAACACTTTACAGTAAGTTATACTGTGCACTGTACCTCCCACACACCTCTATCAGGCCTACTGAAGCGAGCTAGGCAGCTACTACCCAGTCCAGCTTGGGAACGCAGGGTTAAGCTCTCTGCTCACTTTACTCTGTTATTATACTGGTGCGTGTGCGCTTCGGGGAGTCAGATTTTTTGGAGCAACGCGCACCTTTTGGTAACATATTATTTTACTTGCCAGTGTAACCTACAAAAGGTATTCCAGTTTGAGATGGTGTTGTAATGTAATAGCTCCGGTCTCAGCTAAAAATAGAATGTCATACTTTTTTGTCAAGAAAATAAAAAAATATCACACGGCAAGCAGCGGTCTAAATAAAATACCTTTTCGGGGGATTCTAATAATTTAATAAGGCTACAATGTTGTTTGGTTTATTGTTTGAACAGTCACTGAGATTATATTTATCAATGCAAAATAGGGTACATAGCCTAAAGACCGATCATTTGTTAGTTTGACAGTGGGATCTTTTTGTGTCTAAAATGAACTAAGCGAGAAATGGTGGTGGAAATGCCTTTCTGCACAAATATTGATATAATAACCATCATATCAAAGTACTCTTGGAGTCATGTGATGATATGGTGTGTGGTCCACTACGATTCGGGAAGCCATGCAGTTTATTAGGCTACAGATTCACCACCCTGTGAAGTTAAAGTGCACAGTGATCTTGTTGCTCCTGTTCAATAAATATTGATGGTCTTATTCTGGTGACAGGATGATTGATGCTTGACTGCCATTTGACAAATACAGTGGGGCAAAAAATAACAATACTTATTTTCACCATAATTTGCAAATAAATTCATAAAAAAATCCTACAATGTGATTTTTTGGATTTTTTTTCTTCTCATTTTGTCTGTCATAGTTGTAGTGTACCTATGATGAAAATTACAGGCCTCATCTTTTTAAGTGGGAGAACTTGCACAATTGGTGGCTGACAATACTTTTACGCCTACTGTTTCTGCGAGCTGTTGGCTAGAGCGCACATGCAAAGACCAGAGCAGATACATTTGCTATTTTATTGAAAATGCAAATAGGAACACATTGAACTTTTGATTTTTTAGTCGGTACATGACCCGAAAAAGTACATTGGGTGCACTACGTCCTCATGCACTGACTTTTATCCGCAGCAAGTCCGTTTGGTGGAAACACTGTCCTCTTTGTAACTAGAACAGTAGTTGCTTTGAAAACTGTATTTTTCCCGCAATTGCATTTTGAGCAACGGTCATGTGAGACCCTTTACAGATAGCTGAGCATATGACGCACGTCACTACTTTACAGGAGAGGCATTTGAACCAAAAACCTTTTTTCAACCAAATACATTTTTGGGGGGGCCAAAATGCCTTCTTGAACGTGTGAGCTTTCATGTGCCTTAATAACAAACTCGTATGTAATCAGTAAATGTAAATAAAATGTGAAATCACAAAGTTCTTAAGACACTGAGAAAATACAGAATCTTGCCACGCCATGATTGGTTGAGATGAGGGGGCTGGGACATTTATGAGAAAGAGAGACCATTCTGTCACTCAAGGCTTCTCTGTCAAATGGCAGATCCTGCTCTATGCTACTGCAGATATTTGAAAGATCCATTGTATTTACTAATATTTTAATCATGGACTACATGCAAAGTGTAGCTACAGCTTTAAATGCCAGTGGTGTCCTGAATAAAGCTGCTGGCATCGACAAAGCTCTGTCTTCTGTGGCTAAAGCAGTCTGGACTGGTTGAAGCCGAGTGAGAAGGATTATTTTGAAAGTGTTTCAGTCTGCCATGAATCATTATAATCCATAGACCGGTAAGAGTCCACAGTTAAAATTACAAGATAACTACTTTGAGACAATAACGCATGTAGCTTTCATTGAACATCTTCATTGAACAACATTTGAACATCTTGGCCATGTTCTGCTATAATCTCCACCTGGCACAGCCAGAAGAGGACTGGTCACCCCTCATAGCCTGGTTCCTCTCTAGGTTTCTTCCTAGGTTGTGGCCTTTCTAGGTAATTTTTCCTAGCCACCGTGCTTCTACACCTGCATTGCTTGCTGTTTAGGGTTTTAGGCTGGGTTTCTGTACAGCACTTTGATATATCAGCTGATGTAAGAAGGGCTATATAAATAACTTTGATTTGATTGCTAGCTATATTGCTAGCTAGTTAGACAATGGCATACTGGTGCCGTTGTAGCTTGCTTCATCCCGCAATGAGCCATTGTTTACAAATGGCCACTGTGGTCCGAAATAATCAAACACCATGTTACGTTATAGGGACACATGCTAAATTGGCTAACCACGATGAAATGATAGCTAAATAGCTATTGGATTATAGATTAAGGTAGTTTTTTGCATGCTCTACTAACGTAAACTCACTCACTCACTTTCGTACATCGCCTTGGTCCGTACAATTGACCTTATTTTAGCACCCCAAAAACGTAATACTTCCAGATCAACTGTAATGTCAATACCATTGTAAAGCACAATTTCTCCCCTTTCCAACAGAATCAATTACATGACCTAAACGCTGCCCGTTTCTGCATGATTCAAGCATGCAATGAGCCCCGTCGGGTCTTTTAAAAAATGGCGGGTGGGGAAGCGAAACTAATGCGTGATAGTGAGAAGGAGAGATGTTGTGTGGGAAAATTGCTTTTTTTCACTCGATCTGTCCAACTTATCGCCTCTAAAATGTAAATAAAACACTAAAGAGTTTATATGTGTCATTACATACCTATTTGAAGGTTTGTGTCGAATTTGAATCGGGTTTTTAGGACGGTGCTAAAGTGATCTTCAGAAGTAAACAGCAAGCGGCTTTGAGAATGATGATCGCATGCAATGACGACGCAAAAAATTACTAGGTATCCCCCCTTACCCCCATCACTGTCCATTTCTTGTTTTTAAAGGATGAGAGAAGTGCTACACCTGGTGAAGAGAGATAAGACAGAAATAGTTGCTTTATGCGTGCTGCACGTTACGACATGACACGTCACGATGTAACGGAGGGTCCGTTTTTTAAACTTTTCTCCAATACTATAGATCCATTACCATGTCGATCAACACTTGAATAGAAACCTAGTTCACACCCCAGATGTTGAAGTCAACAGTCGCTACAGTCCCATTAGTTTTCTTTGTAGCCTCGTTTGAATGTTGCGGTTGCGCACATTTGTACGGAATGGGTTGAGTTTACTTTAGCTGGTTAGCCAGATTAATACTATTTACAGCTAGCCAGCTGGTAATTATGAAGCTAAACGTTTGCTACATCTAGCTAGTTATCTTGTGTCTGCATTGCCATTGTTGGGCTGGAAGCAGGTGTGTACAGGGCATTTTAGTACAGCTGTAGCAGTCAACAGGCAAGCTATAGGACTTCAATTCATGTTTTATCCAATTTTTCTGGAATTTGTCTTTCAGCATAAACCACCGGTACAAGATGATCAAGGGTGAACAAGCAACAATTCTGCAATTTTTTTCTTTGTACTTGAGGAGTTTATTGCTTGGACGTTATTGAATGAATGTTATTGCTGGTATGCAAGGTTTTAATGTTTTGTCTATTTGTGTCTGCTTTCCTCCTTCACAGCTTTAATTGCCTGGAGCCTGGTGTTGTTGTGGCCTTTCACTCAGATGGAACCAGGTTTCAGCTGCTGTACAATGTTGAAGTCCATCCTCCCAGAGATGTGAAAGCATTCCCCCGGACTGGACACAACTCGGCAAACATATATTTTTAAGAAGACAAGGAGTTTTGCAATGAAAAGGCTATGGACATTCCATGTCCTGCTCCAAAGGACAGGACAGAAATATGCTCTCAGGCTAGATTTCTTTGTTCATATCATAACCTGCAGTTACTTTTAAGTTACTTAAAAGGATCTTATGATATAGGCCTAGATATTGTTTTTATCTAAACCTTTAGCTGTGTTCCAATACTCATACTAACATACTGTATACTAAATCACTTAATGAGTATTTACTACTATTCGATCACAGCTTTTGGTGTTTGTGTGTTTTACATTTTTCGTAATTATAGGCTACTATCTTTAGCACTTGAAATTAATAAAGTATTTTATTGTTGAAATATTTTCTGTTTTTTTAAGCACATGGCCATATTCGCATGTGTTCCAATGTGGATTATTTAAGAGATGGGTGGGTCTAAGGCTTTAGAGGGTGTGAACGATACTAAATGGCAGTAAACAATGAACAGCACTGTAGCTAAAATGGCGGCGGAATAAATGGCAGCAGTTTTACAGGCGCCTAACCAATTGTGCTATTATGTGGGGTTTTTTGCGTTATTTGTAACTTATTTTGTACATAATGTTTCTGCAACCGTATCTACAGCAAAAAAAGAGCTTCTGGATATCAGGACAGCGATCACTCACCTCGGATTAGACGAAGATTTTTCTAAAACAAAGACGACGCACAAGACAATCTCCAAACACACCACAGGACCGACATCCCCGTTATTTGCTAAAGGAAGCGACGCAGGTACAGAGGACAAAGAGCCGGATGCCTGGTCAGGACCCGGAGAAGGCGACTGGGAAAGCTGCCGTTACAGTCAATACTACTTGCCAACGTGCAAGCATTGGACAATAAATTAGACGAGGTACGATCACGAATATCCTACCAACGGGATATCAAAACTGTAATATCCTATGTTTCACGGAATCGTGGCTGGATGACGACATGGATATTCAGCTAGCGGGATATACGTTGCACTGTTCATCATATATGCATAGTCTCTTTAACCATATCTACATACTTCCTCAATCAGCCCGACTAACCGGTGTCTGTATGTAGCCTCGCTACTGTATATAGCCTGTCTTTTTACTGTTGTTTTATTTCTTTACTTACCCATTGTTCACCTAACACCTTTTTTGCACTATTGGTTAGAGGCTGTGAGTAAGCATTTCACTGTAAGGTCTACACCTGTTGTATTCAGCGCACGTGACAAATAAACTTAGATTTTATCAATGGGAAAGGTTCTTTATTATACTACAATAGGCAATTTAATACTGTAAATGGTTTGCCTAATGGGGTAACTTGGTGAGAATGTTCAGAGAATCCATTTAGGAAATTTGGTGAAAGTATTCCTTTTCTCTGTTTCCCAAGGATTTGATTAATGTAGAGCAAGTGTGAAAATCACAGCAAAATGTTTGAATGCCTTTTGCTCCTAAATGGGATTATACATTTATGAACCTTTAAAGCAGCATTACTTCCCCATGTTTCCTCCAACTACATATGCTTGTGCTTCTCTGAATGCATATCTCCCTCCTCCATGTGCACAGTGGGGAGAGGGAGTAAGTGGCTCGCTCACACAACAGCTGACAGCAAAACAGGGACAGGCATTTACTTTTTTTTTTTTTTTGCAGGAATCAACATAACGCATCGGCTATTACTGTAATGGTTTTAGTAAATAATGGTTTCAGTACAATCTACAGGAACGTTTTGTCGCATAATCACAGACTTATGCAAAATGCTTTGGTGAGAGGAAGGCAATGTCGATGTCAGTAATTTTCTGTTTATTGTCCCAGCTCTACATGTCTGACCTATTACCAGGTACTACCATAGGACTCAAAATAAAATGTCAGGCCTTAACCCTATTATTTTTCATTTGAGTAGTACACAGTGTATCCCATCCTTTTTTGGGACATTCAACTGTACAGTAAAAGTCTGCAATAGAACAAAGAAAAAGTTCTGAAAAAACGAATGCCTTAAAGGGTTTTAAAGGCAGACAGGACAGGAGACATGATGGAGCAGCAGTGGCATCCTTAACAAAGAGCTTAGAGTGAAACTAAAAAGATCCAGCAGCTTCGGGACAAGCAGGCAGACTTTGTTATCCTGCCTAGTTAATTGCAGGGTGCGGTGAGGCTGGGGCTCCCAGCTTTGTTGGTGGTGACAGAGCCAACTGTGAAAACCTCTGCATGAGCAGGCATGTTCTCACCCCCGGCCGGGAACCAGAGAAAGGAGAGGGAGAGGAGACACCTCCTTGAGCCTGGGGTTAGACTGCAGTCGTTCCCTCCCGTTCCTTTCCTCCTCTCCACAGGTGCCAACAAGAGAGCTCACAAAAAACAGCCTCAACCGCTCCGTCTTTCCATCCCTCCCCTCAAACTCTTTCCCTGCCTCTCACTCCCACTTGTTCTCCTTCCACTCTTACCCCCTTCTATTTCTCTCCCTCCCACCTGTCCACCCCCTCTCGCTCTTTCCCCATCTCTCAGTCTCTCCTCCTCTCTCGGTTTTTCTCCCATTACAAAATCGTTACATGCAAACACAGCCAACCCCCTCTCCTTTTTCTGTGGAAAGTTATCTAGCTAATGAACAGCCAAACCTACTGATCAGTGTTCTTTCTGTTCCGTGGTTGTTCTCCTGACGTGGCAAGTTCTCCTGAGGGTCAGCATGCAGCCAGCCAGCCATAGAGCCAGGCAGTACAGACCAGCCATGTCCCTCTGCTTCTCTCATCATCTCACACTATGTGTTTACATTTCAGCCTGCCGGTTTCCTGGGAAAAACACCCCTCTGTATTTTTATTCATTATTTCACCTGGTCAACTGGCGTTTAAGCTAATGTTGAACTGATATGGATTACTCTTGGAGACAATGAGCATCGGGCTAATGTCTCGATGGGCTGTTGATACTGTTAAATAGAGTAATCCAGGAACAGATCTAGGTAAGTGTAAAAAAGGGTGTGTTCACACCTTTATAATTACTGTCCCTATAGAGGACACCCTGCTGAGCTGACCCCTACCACACAGCCCTAACCTCTGCCTAGTCAGATAGCCATGGTGACCCCTGGGGCAGGGAAGAATGGGTCTGCCTGGTCATCTTGTTCCACCGAGTCAAGAGTCACAACAATCATTTGCATTAAGACTGACTGTCTCCAGCAGGAGAGGTATGAGCCAGCAGAGGAAGGCTCTGCACTGATAAGGTAATCACTTTTTATTTAGTTTGTCATTTTTCTTTTCAGAGGTAATCCCTTTCTTATCAAGGTGAACAAGAACAGGGATCACAGGTGTGTGTGTGTTTGAGATGGAAACAGGTTACAAAACAGTGATAGTTTGGATTCACATTGATAGTCAAACACACACACATTTCGTTTCAGTTTACCTTGGGCATGTGTTAAAGTGAGAGGTGAAAGGTCACTTATTCTGAAAAGATGGCGCTGGATGGAATAGCAGCTGTTTTACGGGCTCCTGACCAATTGTGCTATTTTAAAAAAATCTGATCCTAACTTTTTTTGTACATAATGTTTCTGCCCTGATTTCCTATGACCGAAAAGAGCTTCTGGACATCTGAACAGCGATCACTAACCTCGTGGTGGATGAGGATTTCTACTTCAATGACACTGAGGCGAATTACATACTGCACATTCCGAACCAGGCCCAAATCGGTCTTACCTCATTTCTACCAGCATGTCACCTGTGCAACTGGAGGCAAAAAACAAAAACTCTACATCACTTTTATTCCACACACAGAGACGCAAACAAAGCTCTCCCTCGCCCTCCATTTGACAAATCTGACCATAACTCTATCCTTCCGATTCCTGCTTAGAAGCAAAAACTCGAACAGGAATTACCAGTGATGTGCTCAATAAGGAAGTGGGCCAATGAAGCGGCTGCTCGGCTAAAGGACTGGTTTGCTAGCACAGAGTGGAATATGTTCCAGGACTCATCTGATGGCATTGAGGAATTTACCATATCAGTTATTAATAAGTGCATCTACGATGTCGTCCCCACAGTGACCGGACGTACATATCACCACCAGAAGCAATATATTACAGGCAACATCCACACTGAGCTAAAGGCTAAAGCTGTTAATTTCAAGGAGCAGGACACTAATCCGGACATTTAAGAAATCTGGCTCCACCCTCAGATGAACCATCAAACAGGCAAAGTGTCAGGACTAAGATTGAATCCTACTACAACAGCTCTGACGTTCATAGGATGTGGCAGGGCGTGCAAGCTATCACGGATTAAAGGGAAACCCAGCCACAAGTTACCCAGTGACGCGAGCCTACCAGACAAGCTAAATGCCTTCTATACTCGCTTCGAGGCTAGCTAAACTGAACCATGCATGAGAGCTCCAGCTATTCCAGGCGACTGTCTGATCATACTCTCCGTAGCAAATTTGAGTATGACCTTTAAACAGGTTAACATTCACAAGGCAGCAGGGCCAGACGGACTACCATACTCAGAGCACATGCTGACCAGCTGGCAAGTGGCTTGACTGATATTTTCAACCTCTCCCTGACCCAGTCCGTAATACCTACATGTTTCAAGCAGATCCTTGTGCCCAAGAACACCCAGGTAACCTGTCCTAATATTTAAATATATTTCATAATTCATTTATTTTACTATGAGATGTGTATTGTTGTGAATTGTTAGATACTACTGCACTGTTGGAGCTAGGAACACAAGCACTACTCTACAACCGCAATAACATTTGCTAAATATGTGTATGTGACCAATATAATTTGATTTTAAATGACTATCGTGCCACTCTATCGTAGCACTCACATCTGTAGCCATGAAATGCTGGTCATGGCTCACATCAACACCATCATCCCAGACCCACTCCAATTCGCATACTGCTCCAACATATTCACATATGACGTAATCCGTGTTGCACTCCACACCTTCCTTACCCACTTGGACAAAAGGAACACCTACGTGACAATGCATTTCCTTGACTACAGCTCAGAGTTCAACACCATATTGCCTTCTAAGCTCATCACTAACCTAAGAACACTGGGACTAAACACCTCCCTCAAACTAGATCCTGGACTTCCTTACGGGCCGCCCCCAGGTGATGAGGGTAGGCAACTACACACGGGGGCATGCCTAGTCCCTTCCTGTACTCCCTGTTCATCCACGAATGCTTGGTCGTGCACGACTCCAACACCACCATTAAGTGTGGGCTCCTGAGTGGCGCAGCGTTCTAAGGCACTGCATCTCAGTGCTAGAGGCATCACTATAGACCCTGGTTCAATTCCAACCGGCCGTGATTGGGAGTCCCTTAGGGCAGCGCACAATTGGCCCAGGGTCGTCCGGGTTAGTTCGTGGGTAAATAAGAATTTCTTAACTGACTTGCCTAGTTAAATAAAGGTTAAATAAATAAAAGTTTGCAGACAACACAACGGTGGTAGGCCTGATCACTGATTACGATGAAACAGCCTATAGGGAGGAGGTCAGAGACCTGGCAGTGTGGTGCCAGGCCAACAACTTCTCCCTCAGTGTCAGCAAAACAAAGGAAGGGAGGTGATCATGGACTACAAACGGAGAGCGGAGCACGCCCCCATTCAGACGGCTGTAGTGGAGCGGGTCGAGAGCTTCAGGTACCTCTGTGTCCACATCACTAAGTACCTGTCATGGTCCAAACACATCAACACAGTCGTGAAGAGGGCACGACAATGCCTCTTCCCCCTCAGGAGGCTTAAAAGATTTGGCATGGGTCCCCAGATCCTCAAAAAGCTATACAGCTGAACCATTGAGAGCATCTTGACAGGCTGCATCGCCTCTTGGTATGGAAACTCCTTGGCATTGGATCGTAAGGTGCTACAGAGGGTAGTGCATACAGCCCAGTACATCACTGTGGCTGAGCTCCCTGCCATCCAGGACCTCTATACCAGGCGGTGTCAGAGGAAGGCCCTAAAAAGTGTCAAAGACTCCAGCCCCCCAAGTCATCGACTGTTCTTTCAGCTACTGCATGGCAACCGGTACCGGAGCGCCATGTCTGGGACCAAATTGCTCCTGAACAGCTTTAACCCCCAAGCCATAAGACTGAACAGATAATCAAATGGCTACCCTGACTATTTGCATTGACCCATTTTTATTTGCACCAGCTCTAAGCACACTCACTGGACTCTACCCAAACACTCAAATATACTACACTGACACTCCAACACACACACACACTACCTACGGTCGCTCACACACACACGCATATTGATGCCACACGAAAACACACATACATTCACACGGTGCTGCTACTGTGTTTATTATCTATCCTGATTGCCAAGGACTTTTACCTCTACCTACATGTACATAATACCGCGTACCCCTGCACATTGACTCGGTACCGGTACCCCTTGAAAATAGTGTCATTATTGCTGTTTTATTGTGTTACCATTTCCTTTATTTCTACGCTAATATCTTACTTTGCATTGTTGAGAAAGAGATGGTAATTAAGCATTTTACAGTAAAGTCTACACTTGTAGCATTTGACGGCATGTGACAAATAAAATATGATTTATCCCAGTGCGTGGGTGAGGATTAGAAACACTGCAGCCATTGTGGTTTAACCAGCTGGGGCTCAGAGAACGAAACCAAAGACAACTTCACTGCTGTTGCACAATACACTAGAGGTGGTCTGTGATCACGTTGCACAAGGAGATACTTCACTAATGAATGGAGAAACTTTCCATTGAGTTTACTAGGGCCAGGTGCTCGTTTATATTATTATATAGGTCTAGCACAACACTGACTAATTCTAGCAATGAGATTAACCTACCAGCCTGCATGAAAAAAAAAATGACAGTGTTCACTGCAAGCACAGACAGGTAGGCTACGGCTCACGCAAAATATGAGGCTACACGCCGTATTGGGTTCGACTTGTGTGAACAATGCCGCATTCAAAACAATTGGGAACTCTGAAAAATACGAGGTCTAATCATGACTTCGGTGATCTTCAGGTTGGAAAGTCGAGTTTGAATTCCGAGTTGGACGATCGAGTTCCCAGTTGTTTTGAACGCACTGAAGTCGTAAGTGGGAGATTTCCGAGTTCCCAGTTGTTTTGAACGCGGCATAAGTGGTGGCATTATAGGGTCTTAGCTGACAGAGCCAAACAAAGACAAAAAGTGTACTCAGTCAAACTGTCCGCACAGCGCTCAAAGGGGCCACTTGTTCCGCACAGTGATCCAAAACTATTGTTGTTAGGATTTACACTCAAATTACACAGATTTTCCACAACCCATTTAGGCCCATCACTTGAGATGAACCAAAGTTACCTGAAGTGAGGCTTGCACTGACTGAACCTGGTGTTTTGTTTTTTTAAAGGGACTGGAGACATGTGTGTTTTCTGTATAGTAATAAATAAAATAAAAACTTACTTGAGAAAGTACTTCTGTCCAGTTGACGTGTAGGCCATCTCCCATCCAGGAGGCAGGGGCAACTCTTCGGCAACATCGAAAGACTGGTGCCGGATGTGCGAGTGATGTACTGGGCTTGGAGTTGAATTGGCTCCCAATCCAAGCTGTAAGGACGCGGGCGAGGAATGTGACCGTACGTGTTGTACGGTGAGCCTGGGCGGGTGGCTGCCCGAATCAGTGCTCGACTGTCGGGAGTGAGATCCAGAATCTGGCTCCTTGAAAAAAGACTCGGGTAACATTTTTTTCCTCCATGAACTGGGTTTCGGGTTCATAACCGAATTAAAAAGCGCCTCAAGATCCGTATCAGAGTCCTGAGCGACATGGATAACTTGTTGTCCTGGCATTGGCTGCAGTGGGTTGCTCATTTTGGCTTCGTAGAAAAGTTACAACACAATACAGAAAATATAAAACGAAAACGTTTCGAGGCGAAGAGAGATATCAAACCTTGAGCTCTCTTTAAACGGTCATAAACCCTCCTCTGTGTGGACAAAAAAATAGTTATCACCTTGCTGCCGTCAAACTCGCGTTAAAACAATTCTGAAAGAGTTAGATTTGTTTTTTAAAACACTAAAATGTTTCCTTACATTAGAAAAGTAATAAGAACTGTACTTTCTCTTTGCCTCGGCCAGTTCGATAGCTCTTGTTGGTGCTGCCCGAACTTCACTCCCGTCCCAAAGTTTAACTCAACTTTTTACGACGCCTGTGTCAGCAGTCGTTCATGAATTATTCATGAGCTCCGGGGCGAGAGGGGTTTAGTACAGTTTCGTGATTACAAAACCATTTCTCAAATGACAAACTATTGATGGCGGGTGTAACAATTTTGAAAATGTTTAAATAGTTACAACTCAACGCCACAAAGTTGCGGAATAGAGTTGAGAGTTTGTTTTAGCAATAAATCACGGCTGCTTCGTTCTGTTACATTTGGAGATCATTTGGGGACGGTCTATAGGCCTAGAGACTATGAACTAAAACAATGTTAAGAATAGTTCAAGTTAGGCTCTGTGGACAGTTTTCCACTATCTGTCGATTGGACAAGTGAAATCATTTTGAATGTAAAGTAGTGAAAAAATTACCCATCTGTTGAATAATAACTTGAAACTTGTGAGGGTCTGAGATGTTTTGTCATTGCCCATATATAGTATGAAAGATAGGCTGCGCCCATGCCTGTCAGATGTAGGCTACCCTACTTTTCCCCCTTTATAGTGCATTTTCACTCCCACTTATTCAACACAGAGGTCAATTCTGTATAGTGTGTCCAGAGGCCTACATTAGAAAAAATGACAAAAACACTGTGCTTGTTATCATTTCATTACTATGTCAACAATGTACTTCCAGACATTCTGAAATTCACTAAAGCATCCCATGTATGTAACTTTAGTCTTTCACTTTTCCATGATTCATGACAGTCTCAAGCTAATATTTTTTTTATGTTCAGAGCTTTCTCTGTGCACTTCTGTATCAGTTCTGCCCCACATTTTGATGTAATTAATTAAGACATTAGACTACTCATGGTGGATTCTATCCAAAGTTGTTTTTTAAAATCTAAAATATCCACTAATGAGTTATTACTCGCAAAACCCAGACAAAAATAAAGACCATGATTTTGGAAAATGTCACGAAATTTAAACTATTGAATAGTCTTTTTGGCAAAGGATTGTTGACATATACTTGAGATTTGTATCTAAAAACATGAGAAATAATTGATCAAAGTTGGCATATTCATTACATTTTGTCCTCACCCAGGCCTCCTTTAAGACTCCATAGAGCTTCATCTATAGGTGCTAAAAAGCAAATATTGATTTCGTAAGAAGCGTTACCACTTGTCCTGTACGATGAGTAGTATTTAGATTTTTTTTAAAGTTTTACATTGATTTATGAATATAGAAAAATCGACATTTAGAAAAGGCATGTTTAAATATATTGTTTAACATACTATATTCTATAAGCATATCAAAGTTCAAGAGTGAACTTGTACAGTTATGATCCCATTTGTAAGCATTGTGTGAATGTGAAAATGGAGTCACCCTCTGCTGGTTATTTGTAGGATGTTATGTTCAACTATATACAGTGCATTCGAAAATTGTTCAGACCCTTGTTACTTTACAGCCTTATTCTAAAATGGATTAAATTGTTTTTCCCACTCATCATTCTACACAAAATACCAAATAATGACAAAGCAAAAACAGCTTTTAAATTATTTTAGCAAATTTATTCAAAACAAAAAACTGAAATATCAAATTTACATAAGTATTCAGAGCCTTTGCTCAGTACTTTTCAGTACTTTATTGAAGTACCTTTGGCAGTGACTACAGCCTTGAGTCTTCTTGGATATGACACTACAAGCTTAGCACACCTGTATTTGGGGAGTTTCTCCCATTCTCTGCAGATAAACTCAAGCTCTGTCAGGTTGGATGGGGAGCGTTGCTGGACAGCTATTTCCAGGTCTCTCCAGAGATGTTCGATCGGCTTCAAGTTCGGGCTCTGGCTATGCTACTCAAGGACATTCAGAGACTTGTCCCGAAGCTGCGTTGTCTTGGCTGTGTGCTTAGGGTCGTTGTCCTGTTGGTAGGTGAACCTTTGCCCCAGTCTGAGGTCCTGAGCAGGTTTTCAACAAGGATCTCTCTGTACTTTGCCCCGTTCATCTTTCCCTCGATCCTGACTAGTCTCCCAGTCCCTGCCACTGAATAACATCACCACAGCATGATGCTGCCACCACCATGCTTTACCGTAAGGATGGTGCCAGGTTTCCTCCAGACGTGACGCTTGGCATTCAGGCCAAAGGGTTCAATCTTGGTTTCATCAGACCAGAGAATCTTGTTTCTCTGAGTGTTCTCTGAGGTGCCTTTTGGCAAACTCCAAGCGGGCTGTCGTGAGACTTTTACTGAGGAGTGACTTCCATCTGGCCACTCTACCATAAAGGCCTGATTGGTGGAGTGCTGCAGAGATGGTTGTCCTATTGGAAGGTTCTCACATCTCCACAGAGGAACTCTGGAGCGCTGTCACAATCATGACAATTGTGTTCTTGGTCACCTCCCTGAGCAAGGCCCTTCTCCCCTGATTGCTCAGTTTGGCTGGGCCGCCAGCTCTGGGAAGAGTCTTGGTGGTTCCAAACTTCTTCAATTTGAGCATGATGGAGGCCAATGTGTTTTTGAGGACCTTCAATGCTGCAGAACATTTGTACCCTTCCCCAGATCTGTGCCTCGACACAATCCTGTCTCGGGAGCACTACGGCCACTTCCTTCGACCTCATGACTGGATTTTTGCTATGATATGGACTGTCAACTGTGGGACCTTTATATAACCATGTGTGTACCTTTCCAAATCATGTCCAATCAATTGAATTTACTACAGGTGGTCTCCAATCAAGTTGTAGAAACATCTCAAGGATGGTCAATGGAAACAGGATGCACCTGAGCTCAATTTTTATTCTCATAGCAAAGGGTCCGAATACTTATGTACAGTAAACACAATTTCTAAAACCTGTGTTCACTTTGTCATTATGGGGTGTGTGTAGATTAAATAAAAATGTCATCAATCTATTTTAAAATAATGCTGTAATGTAACAAAATGTGGAAAAAGTCAAAGGGTCTAAATACTTTCCGAATTCACACATATACAGTACCAGTCAAATGTGTGGACAAACCTACTCATTACATGATAGCATGTAGAATAATAGTGAAGGCATCAAAACGATTAAATAACACATATGGAATCATGTGGTAACCAAAAAAAGTGTTAAACAAATCCAAATACACTGCTCAAAAAAATAAAGGGAACACTTAAACAACACAATGTAACTCCAAGTCAATCACACTTCTGTGAAATCAAACTGTCCACTTAGGAAGCAACACTGATTGACAATAAATGTCACATGCTGTTGTGCAAATGGAATAGACAACAGGTGGAAATTATAGGCAATTAGCAAGACACCCCCAATAAAGGAGTGGTTCTGCAGGTGGTGACCACAGACCACTTCTCAGTTCCTATGCTTCCTGGCTGATGTTTTGGTCACTTTTGAATGCTGGCGGTGCTTTCACTCTAGTGGTAGCATGAGACGGAGTCTACGACCCACACAAGTGGCTCAGGTAGTGCAGTTCATCCAGGATGGCACATCAATGCGAGCTGTGGCAAGAAGGTTTGCTGTGTCTGTCAGCGTAGTATCCAGAGCATGGAGGCGCTACCAGGAGACAGGCCAGTACATCAGGAGACGTGGAGGAGGTCGTAGGAGGGTAACAACCTAGCAGCAGGACCGCTACCTCCGCCTTTGTGCAAGGAGGAGCAGAAGTAGCACTGCCAGAGCCCTGCAAAATGACCTCCAGCAGGCCACAAATGTGCATGTGTCTGCTCAAACGGTCAGAAACAGACTCCATGAGGGTGGTATGAGGGCCCGACGTCCACAGGTGGGGGTTGTGCTTACAGCCCAACACCGTGCAGGACGTTTGGCATTTGCCAGAGAACACCAAGATTGGCAAATTTGCCACTCGCGCCCTGTGCTCTTCACAGATGAAAGCAGGTTCACACTGAGCACATGTGACAGAGTCTGGAGACGCCGTGGAGAAAGTCCTCTAGCATGACCGGTTTGGCTGTGGGTCATCCGTCTTGACAATCTTAAGGGGTGGTTAACCTGTTTTCCACCGTGCGCATTCCCTCTGAATAGCGACCCAATTACCACCCCATCGTCGAGGGGACTGCGCGATAGACCTCCTGGAGAACGCTGCACTTCCTGGGAGTCACGTGTACCCATTGTCCCAGGAGGAGACTGTAGCTATGGAGACATATGTTGCTGAAGCGCTGGGACAGGGGTACATTCGGCCCTCCGCATCACCCGTCTCCTCAAGGTTATTTTTTTGTGAAGAAGAAGGAGGGAGGTCTGCGTCCGTGCATTGATTATCGAGGTCTAAATTCCATCACAGTGGGGTTTAGTTACCCACTACCTCTCATCGCTACGGCGGTTAAATCATTTCACGGGGCACGCTTCTTCACAAAACTGGACCTGAGGAGTGCGTATAATCTGGTGCCTATCAGGGGAGGAGATGAGTGGAAAACCGCATTTAGTACTACATCTGCCCATTATGAGTACCGCGTCATGCCATATGGGTTGAAAAATGCTCCAGCCATCTTTCAATCCTTCGTAGATGAGATTCTCCGAGACCTGCTCGGGCAGGGAATGGTAGTGTGCATCGATGACATCTTGATCTATTCTGCCACACGCGCGGCGCATGTGTCTCTGGTGCATAAGGTACTTGGGCGACTGCTGGAGCATGACCTGTATTGCAAGGCGGAGAAATGTGTGTTCTTCAAACAGGCCGTTTCCTTCCTGGGTTATCGTATTTCCACCTCCGGGGTGGTGATGGAGTGTGACCGTGTTACAGCCGTGCATAATTGGCCGACTCTGACCACGGTGAAAGAGGTGCAGCGGTTTTTAGGGTTTGCCCGGGGTTTTGGTCAGATGGCTGCTCCCATTACCTCACTGCTGAAGGGAGGACCTGTGCGCTTGCGTTGGTCAGCAGAGGCGGGCAGAGCTTTCAGTTGTCTGAAGGAGCTTTTAGGATGAAGGATGCAGGTAACGCTAATGAACTTATCCTCTCCAGCAGAGGTAACTCTGGGTCTTCCTTTCCTGTGGCATTCCTCATGAGAGCCAGTTTCATCACAGCACTTGATGTTTTTTTGCGACTGCACTTGAAGGAACTTTCAAAGTTCTTGACATTTTCCGGATTGACTGACCGGATTGTAATGATGGACTTTCGTTTCTCTGCTTATTTGAGCTGTTCTTGCCATAATATGTACGTGGTCTTTTACTAAATAGGGCTACCTTCTGTATACCACCCCTACCTTATCACAACACAACTGATTGGCTCAAACGCATTAAGAAGCAAAGAAAATCCATAAGTGAACTGTTAATTAACAGGTGTGCATGTTGAAATGCATTCCAGGTGACTACCTAATGAAGCTCGTTGAGAGAATGCCAAAAGTGTACAAAGCTGTTATCAAGGCAAAGGGTGGCTACTTTGAAGAATCTCAAATATAAAATATATTTTGATTTGTTTCATACGTTTTTGGTTACTACATGATTCCATATGTGTTATTTCATAGTGTTGATGTATTCACTATTATTCTACAATGTAGAAAGTAGTAAAAATAAAGAAAAACCCTGGAATGAGTAGGTGTGCCCAAACTTTTGACTGGTACTGTATGTATACAGTGCATTTGGAAAGTATTCAGACCCCTTGACTTTTTCCACATTTTGTTATGTTCCAATGTTACAGCCTTATTCTAAAATTGATTAAATAAACGTTTTTCCTCATCATTTTACACACAATAACCCATAATGACAAAGTGAAAGCAGGTTTGTTGAAATGTTTGAAAACATATTAAAAATAAAAACCAGAAATACCTTATTTACATAAGCATTCAGACCCTTGGCTATGAGACTCAAAATGTAGATCAGGTGCATTCTGTTTCCATTGATCGTCCTTGAGATGTTTATACAACTTCATTGGAGACCGCCTGTGGTAAATTCAATTGATTGGACATGATTTGGACAGGCACACACCTGGTCCCACAGTTGACAGTGCATTTCAGATCAAAACACAGTGGCCTCCATCATTCTTAAATGGAAGAAGTTTGGAACCACCAAGACTCTTCCTAGAGCTGACCGCCCGACCAAACGGGGAAAAGGGCCTTGGTTAGGGAGGTGACCGAGAACCCAATGGTCACTCTGACAGAGCTTTAGATTTCCTCTGTGGAGATAGGAGAACCTTCCAGAAGGACAACCATCTTTGCAGCACTTCACCAATCAGGCCTTTATGGTAGAGTGGCCAAGTGGAAGCCACTCCTGAGTATAAGGCACATGATAGCCCGCTTTGAGTTTTCCAAAAGGCACCTAAAGACTCTCAGACCATGAGAAACAATATTGGTCTGATGAAACCAAGATTGAACTTTTGTCCTGAATGCATGAAGCATGGAGGTGAAGCATGGTGGTGGCAGCATCATGCTGTGGGGATGTTTTTCAGAGGCAGGGACTGGGAGACTAGTCAGGGTAGAGGCAAAGATGAACAGAGCAATGTACAGAGAGATCCTTGATGAAAACCTGTTCTAGCAGGACCTCAGAC
Organism: Oncorhynchus mykiss; assembly: GCF_057628025.1. Taxonomy (NCBI): domain Eukaryota; kingdom Metazoa; phylum Chordata; class Actinopteri; order Salmoniformes; family Salmonidae; genus Oncorhynchus; species Oncorhynchus mykiss. The sequence continues at coordinate 45,165,345 of NC_143025.1, forward strand.
TGGGATGATTCACCTTCCAACAGAACAATGAACCTAAGCACACAGCCAAGACAATGCAAGAGTGGCTTCGGGACAAGTCTCTGAATGTCCTTAACCCAGCCAGAGCTCAAACTTGAACCCTATCTAACATCTCTGGAAAGACCTGAAAATAGCTGTGCAACAACGCTCCCCATCCAACCTGACAGAGCTTGAGAGGATCTGCAGAGAAGAACAGGAGAAACTCCCCAAATACAGGTGTGCCAAGCTTGCAGCGTCATACCCAAGAAGACTCGAGTCTGTAATTGCTGACAAAGGTGCTTCAACAAAGTACTGAGTAAAGGGTCTGAATACTTATGTAAATGTGGTATCAGTTTTTAATTTATTTTAATTTAGCAAAAAAAAGAAAAGACACTTTGTGTTATGGGGTATTTTGTGTAGATTGATGAATGGGAAAAAAACAATTTCATACATTTTATAATAAGGCTGTAACCTAACAAAATGTGGGAAAAGTCAAGGGGTCTGAATACTTTCCCAAAGGTACTGTATATAATATTCAACAATATATATAGAATAATTAGTCAAACATTTTATATTTCAATATTCATCAATGAATGTAAAAATATGTCATTGAAATCCAAAACACTATTTATATTACAGAGCAAGGGGTAAAGCTTCCTATGACACCAGTTGTTGCTTGGTAGTAACTACAGATTCGGTGTTCTCCATTCTGGAGTCTTAAAGGAGGCCTGGGCAATATCAATGTCATAAATATGCCAACTTTGATTAATTATTTGACAATTCAGATTTGAGATACAAATGTGAAATATATGTCAACAATCCTTCCTCCAAAGGATTATTCTACGTATTAAATTTCATGGAAATTACCGAAATTATGGTATTTTTTGTCTGTGTTTTGTGAGTAATCACTAATGTTATGCACAGCGTAAATATGCCTTTGGCTCACTCAGTTGATGAAAATATCAACATTAGGCTATCGTAATGCAGCAGGTTAAATCTCTACTTAGTGGGCTTAATTATGCTCCATGTCCATGAATGGTTAAGAGATTTCATACATTTTTTAAATCAATTAATAGAATTATGCTACCCAGGTGGTGGCTCTTCAGGGTTGTAACCACAGTGTGAAACTGTAACACAGCCCATAATAAAAGCAACCAGAAGTCCCTTGTACTCCACAGAGGGTGCAGCTGTCCTTTGTAATGTGAAATTCTGAGATGGCACCGATTAAACCAATTTCTTTAGACAATTTCTCTGTCCTCAACAATGTACCAACCAAGCAGCCAATCCACTCTTCAGTCTGGATGTCCTGGCCTGTGTTCACTGGTACATGTCCAGCCTCAGACCACCAACCCCATAATGTTACAGAGGTTGCGCACCTACAACATCCTCAGACCAACAACCCCATATTGTAGCATCTTCTCCAAGACCAAAAAGTAAACACTTTCCTCTGGATTGGAAGTTTTTTGGTCAAGAGGTAGACTATGTATGGGTGCAGAACGTTGATGTAACACAAAATAAATGATATGCATATTTGTATTGCCACAGCTGGACTAGTACAGTACAGCCACAACCTACGAGTCATTCTGATGTAACATTTGGGTAACACTGCATGCCCAAGCCCGAACCCAAAGCTGTCTGACATGCCAGGGAAAACCCCGATCAGATAGTGAACAGGGATCGTATTCAACCACACAACATTGACTACATCTACAGCATTTGAATTGAAGGTCAATATAGAATAAAAATTATTATGCAAGAGTCAGTTTCTCATCAAAGGATTAGGATGAATCCACTTGTTCACATTGCTCATTCTCATTTGTAGCTGTGCCTGAGATTCTGATTCACACACACAGCTCTAACTGTCGCCAAGGTAGGCTCTCTGGCGATGTGCACCTGTCTCTGAGAACAGCTGACTTTGGCAGAAGTTCAGCTGATGTCTGACAGAGAACCCCCCTGCCCCCTCCATACACCCTGATAAACCCACCTGTCACTAAAGATACCCTGACCTCTACACCAGCCCCATCGCCCTTCAATAGTCTGGGGTTGAGGCAGACCTATGGGATACAGTCAGTAAAGGTTTACTTACGCTGATATTTCAGTAGAGCAATTTTAGGTTTTTTTGGTGTTGTGTTGAAGTTGTTTGTGTCATGCCTCTAATTAGCACTACATCTTTTTTTTATTTTTTTATTTTACCCCCAATTTCGTGGTATCCAATTGTTGTAGTAGCTACTATCTTGTCTCATCGCTACAACTCCCGTACGGGCTCGTGAGAGACGAATGTTGAAAGTCATGCGTCCTCCGATACACCAAGCCGCACTGCTTCTTAACACAGCGCGCATCCAACCCGGAAGCCAGCCGCACCAGTGCGTCGGAGGAAACACCGTGCACCTGGCCACCTTGGTTAGCGCACACTGCGCCAGGCCCGCCACAGGAGTCGCTGGTGCGCGATGAGACAAGGACACCCCTACCGACCAAGCCCTCCCTAACCCGGGCGACGCTAGGCCATTTGTGCGTCGCCCCACGGACCTCCCGGTCGCGGCCGGTTACGACAGAGCCTGGGCGCTAACCCAGGGACTCTGATGGCACAGCTGGCGCTGCAGTACAGCGCCCTTAACCACTGCGCCACCCGGGAGTCAGCACTACATCTTATGCGCTTTCATCATGTTCTATAACAATGATCATACGTTGATTACAAGCTTGTAATTGTATCATTTTAGCGTTGTAACATTGTTTTAAATGTTATTTTTAAAGGCTTTATGAATGACTACTTTCGACTGACCTAGAACTGTTCTTATACACATCCGTTTTCTTTTAATGCGCTGATCCAATAACTTTTAGTATTCAACCACAAATAGCCATTAAAGTGCAGATGGTTCCAGGAAGTGCAGTAAGTTGATGTACAGGAAGCACCTGTGTAATATCCTCTGCTGATCTGTAACAATGACTTCACACCAACAAGACTCCCACCTGGGTGACCTCTAACCTTATTAGAGGACTTTAAAGTTTAGAGGTTTTCCTATAGACAAATGGTAGAATTCCTCCCCCACTACATTGTAGACGTATGCCAGATCTTACAAAGCCTGGATAGGTATTTAATACATCACATCAGCTACTGTTATGATATGGGGGGGGAGGTCAGCATTGGGACATAAACAAGCACTTCCACACCCCATCCCCAGGTGGCAGCACCAACCATTAAGGGCATTGCTCTGCCAGGAAGGCTTGATAAGCACATCAGGTGCAGGCAAATAAGGTGATCGTCAGTTGGTGTCTCAGCTTGCAGAGTCGTGAGGCTTTCGTTTGGGCATGCCTGTTTGTAGTTTTCTGTTTTGTATGCTTATTTTCGTCACCATCTGAACAAAGGGACTTCCGAAAATCACGGATTATAAAGGGGAAACCAGCCACTATCCCACCTGGACAAAAATAATACCTATGGTAGAACGCTGTTCATCAATTACAGCTCTGCTTTCAACACCATCGTTGCTGAGGTCTAAAGCCTTGTTCACACTGCAGGCCTTAATGCTCAAATCAGTTTTGTTTTTCAAATCTGTTTTGGAATACAGGCTGTCCAAACAGCATGTTACAAGTGACCAAATCAGATTTGCGTGTGTTCAGACAGCAGTCATTTGCTGATATACCTACGCTAGTCGCTGTAGTAACGACGGGTGTGTGCACAGTGGTCTAGGCTGATTGGTGGTGGTACTCGTGCTTCCTATCACTCAGAAGATCTGTAACAAGCTAAGGTGACAACAGTGCCTGCCATGGACGTTTCCCAGTTGTTTAGAATGTTTCAAATTAGAAGTGTAAGAACTTTTAAGGCCTCAAAGGATAAGATGATCCAACTTTCAAAATGAATCCTAACTAGCTAGCTATGTATACTGTAGTTGTTTAGCTTTTTAACCCATTCACTAATTTGTTTGTAAACAATTAACAAGCTAGTTAGCCATCATGGGACCATACTTGTGAACATAAGCAACCGTTTAAATCTAAATGGGTTTTCCAGCACAAAATGCATATCAGCCAATGAAAAGCGTCTATTTACTTGTATGTGACCGAACACCAAATTGTAGCTGGTCCCATCAGATCAAATCAAATTATACTTGTCACATGCCCGGAATACAACAGGTTTAGACCTAACCGTGAAATGCTTACTTACAAGCTCTTAACCAACAATGCAGTTCAAGAAATAGTTTAGTTTATTCAGTAAATATTTTCTTAAGTAAAAAATCAAAAGTAACACAATAAAATAGCAATACAGAGGCTATATACAGGGGGTACCGGTACCGAGTCAAAGTGCGTAATTTGAACATGTAGGTAAGGGTAAAGTGACTATGCATATAGACAATAAATAGGGAGTAGCAGCAGTGTATGAAAGATCTTAGACTTTATATCCACCAACCAATGGCATTCCAATGGCATTTCAACCCTGGGCACAGAGGGATATTGTAAACCTACAAAATCAAGTTTTTTTTATTCTGTTGGTCTGTAACAAGACGTAGTGTGCCAATATTGCAGTGATGCATCCTTGACTAGGCTACTAGCTACTATTTACGTTAAAGACAACATTTTCGCATATGGCAAAATCCCATGTTTCTGTTGATAAGTTTCACACACATCCATTTGCTTTTATTGGAAAAAGATGAGGTCCTTACATGTAAGTTTATAGCACATCATTAAAAAAACTATAGGCCTTATGGGTTTGTCAAACAGTAGTCATGTAGGCCAGTGGTTCCCAACCTTTTTTGGTTACTGTACCACCTGCTGAATTTTGCTCTGCCCCGGAACACCCCTGAAGTACCCCCCTCATGTGCATTTTACCAGTAGGCCTATGGTCTTGAGTTTTCTGAAGTCCTAGTACCTCTGGTTTGGAACCACTGATGTTGGCTATGATTGCCATCGCTTCACGCTGGCACACACTGCTAAAGCTGTTGACTTGCAATCGATAGTGCACTTTAACCGTGGATTCGAGCCCCCCTCACAGCAAGCTTTTTTGTTGAGGAAAAAAAAAAAAATGTTCACTGCCGGTAATTACGCTCGATTCAAAACTCATGTGATTAAGTGGATGATTATAATAATGCATAGCAGTTAGCCTGCATGTAAGTGTAGCCTACATAAGAATATACTAATGAAAGCCAACCGTCTTCCTACATTAAGACCGAGTGGCGCAGTGGTTTAAAGGCACTGCATCACAGCCCGGGCTGTGCCACAACCAGCCGTGGCCGGAGTCCCATAGGACTGTGCACAATTGGCCCAGTGTCGTCCGGGTTAGGGGAGGGTTTGGCCGGGTGCCTGCGGGCTGACCCCGGTCGCCAGTTGAACGGTGTTTCCTCCGACACATTGGTGCGGCTGGCTTCAGGGTTAAACTGACGAGTGTTAAGGTAAGTGGGTCATGTTTCGGAGGATGCATGACTCCACCTTCGCCTCTCCCGAGCCCGTTGGGGAGTTGCAGTGATGAGACAAAATTTGGAGTCCTGTAGATTCACAATAAACTTATTCAATTTTTAAGCTATTTTTAAGCTATTGGCTGTAGGTTCCCCTTTTCAACACTAAGTGCTTGAACTTGGGCAGAAGCTCGCCGGAACTGAAAACTGGCACCTAAAATGTTCTACTGCTTGAGTTCCTGCATCTTTTCGAAAATATTAGCTCAAAAGTATTGTGCAGTTCCTGCACCTAAATATTAACAGTACCGGCACCCAAAATGAGTACCGGCACCTATAGTGCTTTCAGAAAGTTGTTATATACCTCCTTGACTTATTCCAAATTTGTTGTTACAGTCCGAATTCAAAAATAATTAAACATATTTATTTTCCCCCACCCATCTACACACAATAGCCCATAATGACAGTGAAAACATGTTTAGAATTTTTTGCAAATGTATTGAAAATTAAATACAGATCTCATTTACATAAGTATTCACACCGCTGTGTCAATACTTTGTAGAAGCACCTTTGGCAGCGATTAGTTTTGAGTCATCTTTGGTATGTCTGTATCAGCTTTGCACATCTGGATTTGGGTATTTTCTCCTGTTCTTCCTTGCAGATTTTCTCAAGTTTAAGCTTAAATTAGATGCAGAGCGGCAATGAACAGCAATCTTCAAGTCTTTCCACAGATTTTCAAATGGGATTCAAGTCTGGGCTTTGGCTGGGCCACTCAAGGACTTTCACATTGTTGTTCTAATGCCATTCCATTGTTGCTTTGGCTGTATGCTTGGGGTCATTGTCCTGAAGGTAAATCTTTGCCCCACTCTAAGGTCGTTTGCACTCTGAAGCAGGTTCTCATCAAGGATTTGCCTGTATTTGGCTCCATTCATTGTTCCCTCTATCCTTACCAGTCTCTGCCGCTGCCCCATAGCATGATCCTGCCACCACCATGCTTCACGGAAGGGATAGTGTTAGATGGGTGATCAGCTGTGCCTCCAGACATAGCGCTTTACATTCAGGGCAAAGAGTACAATTTTTGCCTCATCAGACCACAGAATATCTTGTCTAATGCTCAGTTTAACACGTGCCTTTTTGCCAACTCCAGGTGTGCTGTCATGTGCCTATTTCACAGGAGTGGCTTCAGTCTCGACACTCTCCCATAAAGCCCATATTGGTGAAGTGCTATAGGGACTTGTCCATCTGGCAGGTTCTCCCATCTCAGCCAAGGAACTGTAGTTCTGTCAGAGTGGTCAATGGTTTAAAATCAAATCAAAGTTTATTTGTCACATGCGCCGAATACAACGTTACAGTGAAATGCTTACTTACAGGCTCTAACCAATGGTGTGAGAAAAAAAAGGTGTGTGTGTGTAGGTAAGTAAATAAATTAAACAATAGCAAAAATAAATTTGAAAAAAGAGTAGCAAGGCTATATACAGACACCTGTTAGTCAGGCTTATTGAGGTTGTATGTACATGTAGGTATCGTTAAAATGATTATGCATATATGATGAACAGTGAGTAGCAGAAGCGTAAAAAGAGGGGTTAGCGGGTGGTGGGACACAATGCAGATAGCCGGTTAGCCAATGTGAGGGAGCACTGGTTGGTCGGACCAATTTAGGTACTATGTACATGAATGTATAGTTAAAGTTACTATGCATATAAGATAAACAGAGAGTAGCAGCAGTGTAAAATAGGGGTTGGGGGGTGGCACACAATGCAAATAGTCCGGGTAACCATTCTTGGTCACCTTCCTGACCAAGGTCCTTCTTGCCCGGTTACTCAGTTTGGTTGGACAGCCACCTCTAGGCAGTCTGGGTAGTTCCATATTTGTTCAATTTCCCAATGATGAAGACCACTGTGCTCTTGGATTTTTTTTTTTTTACACTTACCTTATATGCTTCATCACAATTCTATGTTGGAGACTTAAAGACAGTTCCTTGGACTTCGTGGTATAGTTTCTGCTCTGACATGTTGAGGTTGAGAGTTCTTGAGTTGGAACTAAAAGTAAAGGGAATACTTTTCTTCTGCTGGGCTAAGTAATATCCATTCCTATGCAGTCAGACATTTATTATGCAGTAGATGATGCAATTAAAGTCAGGACACAAGAGGGCGCTCTAACTTTGGTGTTGGACTAGGAATCAAGGGACTTCTGAGCTGGCTTCATTATCAAAACAGAGTCACTTGAAAAAGTGAAACATTCTCACATTCTACTGCTCTAAGATATCCATTCTGATGGTAGTAACATTTTGGGGGCTCATCTGACCAGAGTTGTGGATCGTGAAAGAACCACAGTGACAAGCATGTGGAGACCAGAGCAAGGTAGGTTTCACGAAACAAAACAAACTGGCAACAGACAGAGAACATAAGTATAAATACACAGGGGATAATGGGGAAGATGGGCAACATCTGGAGTGTCTGGCATGACCAGATACTCGTAGTGACTACTGGCCGTGTTGAAGGCAGTCTTCCACTTGTCCCCTTCCCGTATCTGCACCAGGTGGTAGGCATTCCATAGGTCCAGCTTGGAGAACACGGTGGCCCTCTGGAGCTGCTTGAAGGCCAAGGAGATGAGAGGTAGCGGGTAGCGGTACTTCACCGTGATGTCGTTGAGACCCGGTAGTCAATGCACGGGCGCAAGATTCTTGTCCACAAAGATGAACCCTGCAACTAGGGAGTCCTCAATGTAGGTCTCCATAACCTTGGTCTCCGGACCCGACAGAGTTCAGTCGCCTTACTGGACACCTCCCGGAGGTCCTGGTACTCCGCGGGAATGGTGGAGAGGCCCAGGGCATCTTCCGAGCCACCAGGAAGACATCCCGGGGCAGGCTGTGCTGACTTCAGGCAATGTGCGTGGCACCGGCAGTTCAGTCAATGAGGGGATTGTGTTGCTGGATGGGAACCTGAGAAGACTTAAAGAGCAGTAACTGGATCGTCTGGCACACGTAGGTTGATAGGGGTGGTATTGTGGGTGACCCGGCCTATAGAGCTCAGGTCCAGTGCTCTAACGTCCATGGGAATGGAGTGGGGCAGAGTGGGGATATCCAGCTCGGAAGCCAGGGTAGCGTCCATAAAGCTCTCATCAGCCCCAGAGTCAATGAGTACCCGGAGAGATTTAGACTGGTTTCCCCACAGCAACATGGCATGAAAAGGGATGTGAGTAAGAGGAGAGGAAAAGTTTTCCGTATGGCCCACCAGAGATCTCGATCCTACCAGTGAGCCTGGTCTTTTAGTGGACAGGTGGAGACAAAATTACCAATAGTCCCGCAATACAGGCAGCTCTTAGTGTGAAGCCTGTATAGCCTTTCAGCTGGAGACAGCCTAGCTCTGCCTTGTTGCATGGACTCGGGAAGAGGTGAATCGGTAATATTTAGAGGAACTTGGGTTCTCTCGGCAAAGGAACCGTCAGGGACTTCCGGGATACCTCGGAGGAGAGGTGGAATCCTTGGATAGGCAAGTGAAATCAAATCTCCTCTCCTTTCTCTGTTCCCGTAGTCTCCCCCTGATCCGAATGGTCGAGGCGATGAGCGAGTTGAGATCCGTTGGTAGTTCCCAGGCTGCAAGCTCGTCCTTTACTCCGTGTAGGAACATGTCGAACAGCGCTTCTGGGTTCCAAGCACTCTCAGCTGCCAACGTGCGGAAATCCACCGCGTAGTTTGCCACACTATGGGAGTATTGACGTAGCTGGAGCAGCTTGCGAGCAGCCTCTTTCCCGGACAACGGAGATTCAAACACCTTCCAAACCTCCTCCACAAACTCCTCCAGACTGAGGCAGACGGTGGATTGTTGCTCCCACACCGCCGTGGCCCAGGCGAGTGCCCTCCCGGACATCAGCGTTTTGACGTACACTATTCTGGAGTGGTCCAAGGGGTACAAAGAAGGCTGCAGCTCGAAAATGAGGGACCACTGGGAGAAAAAAGCCCGGCAGGTTCCGGAATCTCCAGCGTAGCGCTCCAGAGAAGCGGGGTTCTCGGGACACTGGGGTAGGCTGGGAGATTACTGGTGTGACCCGCTGTCCAGTGGGGAATCGGCGGAATTGCTCCAGCAAGGTATCGAACGCCTGGTCATGGCGTTCTGTCATGGTATGGAGTCCATCCATAAGACCTTGAAGTAACCCCTTGTGTCTTCCAAGGGTGGCTCCTTGCAGGGATACAGCATTGTGGAGCTGGTCTGAGTCTGCTGGGTCAGTCATGGCCAATTTGTACTATCAGGTTTCAGCTACGACCCAGATGCAGACAGTGTCGAAGAAACAAAAAGTGTATTTCTAGTACAGGGGCAGGCAAACGACAGGTCAAATGCAGGCAGAGGTCAGGAATCCAGAGAGGGTGCAAAAGGTCCAGAACGGCAGACAGTCTCAGGGTCAGGGCAGGTAGGGGTCAATAATCCAGTGAGGTGGGGCAAGGTATAGAATGGTAGGCAGGCTCAGGGTCAGGGCAGGCAGAACAGTCAAACCCCAGGAAGGACTGGAAAACAGGAGCAAGAACAGACGGGAGCAGGGGAACAAATGCTGGTAGGTTTCACGAAACAAAACGAACTGGCAACAGACAAACAGAGAACACAGGTGTAAATACACAGGAGATAATGGGGAAGATGGGCGACACCTAGAGGGGGGGTGGAGACAAGCACAAAGATAGGTGAAACAGATCAGGGTGTGACAAAAACGGTTGAACCAGCTCAAAGAAGAGCAGTTATACAAACTGGCAGCTGTCCTGAGTGGGAAAATGTTTGTAGAGGCTCCCACTGTCACAGGGGCTAATGAAGCAGAAATGTATGACTGCATTGTGAGATACATGAACAGTAAACAGCTGAGTCAGGGGGAAGATAAGGGCGGTCGGTCAGCTGTCTTTTCCCCAGGATCTTGTCACCCAGCTGCTGGGGAACACCCTCGACTACACAACCGCCAGAGAGAAGAAACGGACTCCATCGCATGGCAATGAACAAGGACAATGGGAGTCAACAGACAACAAACTCTCAGACACACCAACGTGCAGTGGCCATGTGCAGGTTCCTGAGGACGTCAGCAATCCAGGGACCTTACACATGCCTCCCAGAGTGTCAGACATGGCAGCCCTTCTGCCACGATGTGAATTTAAGGTCTTTGGTGGTCAAATAACCAATTCACATGCTGATGTGAGTTACAGTAGCATTTGTAAGCAAATTGATGAGGGACCAAGAGCAAACAAGACCTAACAGCAATTTGCATATATGCTTATTGGGTTGAAACAGCGCATACAGTGCTGGCCACGAGGGTGCAGACACACTAACATATGACAAACCATTGGCCAAGTGTGTGTCCATTCGCACTGTATATCAAGGGTTCAGTGTCAAACATGCAAACATCAGAAGTGATTTAAAAGCATATGTATCTAATCTTAAGGCTAAAGATGATTTCTTCCTAGATCTAATCACTGAGTCAGCAAGGGAGGATGAAGAAATTCAAAAGTGCATTTGAGGGTCTTACAAACAACGCTCAGTAGCTGCTAATGTATCATACCAAAGTGATGGGGATGAAAGTGTGACAGAACAAAACCCTAACCAAGGTCACATACAAGGAGATGTACAGGCAAACAGAGTAGCCATCCAAGAGTTACCTAGTCAAGTCCCAGCCATCGCAAAGAACCCGGAGAAAATGATCAGACCAAAAAGTGAGAGTGGACGGTATGCTGACTATGGTAGAAAACACGGCAGTGTCTCTGAAGGAGAATAAGGGTACATGTAACAACTGTGTGAAACAAGGTGTTACATTTAGATAAATGTATCCATTGCTTCCGCTTTGGAAGGGCTAGTCACCGAGCAGTGGCTTGACTGCTGAAAGGACAGAGACTGGGGAACTGGAGGAGGTCTCAGGGTGGGGATGACCAGTGACCTCAAACATGGGAATATCCCCTCCTGGAGGTATTTACTGACCAAACTGGCACAACAACAATGTCTAGTGACAGAGACTTATTCACACTTTATTCAGAAGATGGACAATACAGTGATGGGCAAAAGACAAAATACAGTGCCTTGCGAAAGTATTCGGCCCCCTTGAACTTTGCGACCTTTTGCCACATTTCAGGCTTCAAACATAAAGATATAAAACTGTATTTTTTTGTGAAGAATCAACAACAAGTGGGACACAATCATGAAGTGGAACGACATTTATTGGATATTTCAAACTTTTTTAACAAATCAAAAACTGAAAAATTGGGCGTGCAAAATTATTCAGCCCCCTTAAGTTAATACTTTGTAGCGCCACCTTTTGCTGCGATTACAGCTGTAAGTCGCTTGGGGTATGTCTCTATCAGTTTTGCACATCGAGAGACTGACATTTTTTCCCATTCCTCCTTGCAAAACAGCTCGAGCTCAGTGAGGTTGGATGGAGAGCATTTGTGAACAGCAGTTTTCAGTTCTTTCCACAGATTCTCGATTGGATTCAGGTCTGGACTTTGACTTGGCCATTCTAACACCTGGATATGTTTATTTTTGAACCATTCCATTGTAGATTTTGCTTTATCTTTTGGATCTTTGTCTTGTTGGAAGACAAATCTCCGTCCCAGTCTCAGGTCTTTTGCAGACTCCATCAGGTTTTCTTCCAGAATGGTCCTGTATTTGGCTCCATCCATCTTCCCATCAATTTTAACCATCTCCCCTGTCCCTGCTGAAGAAAAGCAGGCCCAAACCATGATGCTGCCACCACCATGTTTGACAGTGGGGATGGTGTGTTCAGCTGTGTTGCTTTTACGCCAAACATAACGTTTTGCATTGTTGCCAAAAAGTTCAATTTTGGTTTCATCTGACCAAAGCACCTTCTTCCACATGTTTGGTGTGTCTCCCAGGTGGCTTGTGGCAAACTTTAAACAACACTTTTTATGGATATCTTTAATAAATGGCTTTCTTGCCACTCTTCCATAAAGGCCAGATTTGTGCAATATACGACTGATTGTTGTCCTATGGACAGAGTCTCCCACCTCAGCTGTAGATCTCTGCAGTTCATCCAGAGTGATCATGGGCCTCTTGGCTGCATCTCTGATCAGTCTTCTCCTTGTATGAGCTGAAAGTTTAGAGGGACGGCCAGGTCTTGGTAGATTTGCAGTGGTCTGATACTCCTTCCATTTCAATATTATCGCTTGCACAGTGCTCCTTGGGATGTTTAAAGCTTGGGAAATCTTTTTGTATCCAAATCCGGCTTTAAACTTCTTCACAACAGTATCTCGGACCTGCCTGGTGTGTTCCTTGTTCTTCATGATGCTCTCTGCGCTTTTAACGGACTTCTGAGACTATCACAGTGCAGGTGCATTTATACGGAGACTTGATTACACACAGGTGGATTGTATTTATCATCATTAGTCATTTAGGTCAACATTGGATCATTCAGAGATCCTCACTGAACTTCTGGAGAGAGTTTGCTGCACTGAAAGTAAAGGGGCTGAATAATTTTGCACGCCCAATTTTTCAGTTTTCGATTTGTTAAAAAAGTTTGAAATATCCAATAAATGTCGTTCCACTTCATGATTGTGTCCCACTTGTTGTTGATTCTTCACAAAAAATACAGTTTTATATCTTTATGTTTGAAGCCTGAAATGTGGCAAAAGGTCGCAAAGTTCAAGGGGGCCGAATACTTTCGCAAGGCACTGTATTTGGTTATTTTGGCTCTGTACTCCAACACTTTGGATTTCAAATGACAAAATGACTGAGGATAAAGTGAAGACTATCAGATTTAATTTGAGGATATTTTCATCCATATCGGGTGAACTGTTTAGAAATTACAGCAATTTTTGTACTTAGTCCCCCAATTTAGGGGACCAAAAGTACTGGGACAAATTCATGTGTATTAATGTAGTCAAAAGTTTAGTATTTGGTCCCATATTCCTATCACACAATGATTACATCAAGCGTGTGACAACAGCATTTGTTGTTTATTTCGATTGTGTTTCAGATTATTTTGTGCCCTATATAAATGAGTGGTAAATATTGTAATGTCATTTTGTAGTCAATTATAGGCTTGAATGTTTAACACTTCTACATTAATATGGATGCTACCATGATTACGGAAAATCCTGAATGAATCATGAATGCGAAAGAGTGCAAAAGTTAGAAGCACAAATATCATACCACCCAAAAAATGCTAACCTCCCATGTTATTTTAATGGTGAGAGTTTAACAAGTCTTGGGGGAATGATATTTGTGCGTCTTTTAATTTTCTCACTCGTCATTATTTACAATTCATTCAGTACTATCCAAAATCATGGTAGCATCCACATGAATGTAGAAGTGTTTAGAAACATTCTATTCTTATTTACAATAAAAGTGACAATGCATTATTTCCCATTCATCACCTGATATGGATGAAAATACCCTAAAATTAAAGCTGACAGTCTGCACTTTTACTTCATAGTCATTGTATAATTTCAAATCCAAAGTGCTGGAGTACAGAGCCAAAACAACAACAAGAATTGACTGTCCCAATACGTTTGGAGCTCACTGTATATGGAAGGAGATGAGAGGTAACCACTTTAGGCAATAGAGCTGTATCCTATGTGACAGATGCCCATCTCCTATCCCTGATGCAGGGTAATCTGTAACACCCTCTGCTGGCAGGACTCAATTCAATGTTGGAAAAAAAAAAGGAAAAAAAATGTCAGGTTGGACCCTATTTGCTGTTACACAGGGTTCCAAGGTCAGGGAATAGAAGCCTGTTTGATGTTGACAGGGATCTGTGTAAGAGGGACTATTTGATGTTGAATGCTTTCAGATCAGTAAAGTCCCAGTTCAATAATGTACACAGTTGTGTCAGTGGGGGAACCCTATTTTTAGGGCATTCCTCTGACACCGCCTGGTATAGAGGTCCTGGATGGCAGGAAGCTTGTGATGTACTGGGCCGTAGGCACTACCCTCTGTAGTCCCTTGCGGTCGGAGGCCGAGCAGTTGTCATACCAGGCAGAGATGCAACCATGCTCTCGATGGTGCAGCTGTATAACTTTTTGAGGATTTGAGGACCAATGCCAAATCTTCTCAGTCTCCTGAGTGGGAATAGGTGTTGTCGTGTTCTCTTCACGACTGACTCGGCGTGCTTGGACCATGTTAGTGTGGCAGTGAGTGGGTCAGTTCACTGAGGATGTGTCAGATCTCCTTCCTGTGGTCCAAGTAGAGCTGCAGCAGCAGCTGGTTCAGCTACTCTGTGAAGGCCAGCACAGAGTCCTGAAAGTCCACCTCAGGAATCTACAACACATACACACACGGTTCAGGGCAAGCTTCATGCTAATGTTCATTCCAAACTCAAAAGGAACAGTTTCCCAGACTCATCCCAGAGCTGCTTCAAAATGAGTGTGCTATGTGGAGAGAAAGTCGGTGAGTGTGCTAGTTGTAGAAAGGGGATAGGACTCTCTGTAGCCACTCACAATGAGTTTGGAGCTCTCGGTGAGCAGATAAAATGAGTCCCTCCACACCATGCTGTAAGGTTTCTGCGTCAACACTCAGCTTCCCTGGAGAACACGTTTAGAGTTGGGGAAACTAGTTGGCTACAACAGTCTACAATGTAAAAATTGTTGGACAATGAAACAGAATGACACCATTGCATGGATAAGATGTTTTGTAGGAAGGTTTATGAAAGCTTGGAAACTGATACTTACTGGCAGCCCCCTCATAGATCTTAGCATTTGTTCACTTTCGCAGGAACTCTACCTTTATTCGCTGAAATTCACAAACCACTGATGAGGAAAAACAGCTATGCTAGCTAGCTCTCAAAATAGTGGCAATGCAATGGTCCTGTTACTCCTGTCCAGAGAGAACCCCTAAAACCTACCCCACCTAGGGATAGATATGCACACTCCCTTGCCTATATGGAATTTTCACCATTTGCTATACCAACTGTCATTTCAGATCCACTCAAAGATCTATAGCTGGGTTAGATTGTTATTGGACAGTGACAGTACAGTTTACAGGCAGAAGTAGCTAGGTAACTAGCCTAACAAAGACAAATTGTCCTGGCTGCCTGTTGCCTATCAAGCTATGTTTTTATTTAGACTCATAATATAGCACTGTATTCGCTTGAAAGCACTACCGAATCTAGCATTTATTTAGCTAGTCACATGACGACAGCTGGTAACAAGCTAGCTAGCTGTAATGCTACTAGTCAAAATATGATTTACCCGCAGAGGACACACTTTTCATGCCACTTCGATCGTGATTTTTGTAGCAGGTAAGGAGAACATTTTCGCTGATCTAACTCTTTTCCTAAAATTAATCTGTTTCCGAACCTGCTACGAAAACACTTACCCACTGAGTCCACCTCTGGCAGAAACCCCAGGTACTCCATATGTTTGTCACATGACACCAACAGCATCATTAAAAGTTATACAGTCCAACTCTTATTGTGCTAATTCGACATATGTAGCTACACATGAAGCTACAAAACAATGAAAAGTTGACTTCTATCATTAAGCTAGCTAGTTTGGCTAATCAAAGTCATATGACCAGGATAAAATTCCATCGCCCATAAAATGAGAAAGAAACAAAAACCCAGTGGAAAAAGGTTCTGCATCACTGCCTGGTGAAAATACAGGACATTCTAATGTCATGGCTGTTGAAATGATCACTATTCATCACAATAGGCCACACTAACACCAGGCACTTGAGGGGCTTAATATTAGACAAAGTCTCTCATCTTAAAGAGTGATAACAACCTAGGCAATCTAACCTTGATGTCTGGAAGCTGAGGAAAACACACTTTTCAAGAAGCCTACGCTACATACACATCTCCACTCCACTTCTACAAGTAGTAGAGGTATGTTTTTCTTTACTGAACTAAAATATAAAATGCAACATCCAACAATTTCAAATATTTTACTTAGTTACAGTTCATAAGGAAATTGGATTTCACGACTGGTAATATATATACAGTGCATTCGGAAAGTATTCAGACCCCTTCCCCTTTTCCACATTTTGTTACGTTACAGCCTTATTCGAAAATGTATTCAATATTTTTTTCCCCTCAATCTACACACAATACCCCATAATGAAAAAGCAAAAACAGGTTTTTAGAAATGTTTGCAAATGTATTCAGACCCTTTGCTAAGAGACCTGAGAGCTCAGGTGCATCCTGTTTCCATTGATCATCCTTGAGATGTATCTACAATTTGATTGGAGCCCACCTGTGGTAAATTCAATTGATTGGACGTTTTAGAAAGGCACACACACCTGTCTATATGAGACACACCAGTCTATATCTGCAGCATTGAAGGTCCTCAAGAACACAATGGCCTTCATCATTCGTAAATGGAAGAAGTTTGGAACCACCAAAGGGTAGAGCTAGAAAATTCAAGCCCCTTGGGTGCTGCCATAGTTACATTAGAAGTGCCCATCCAAGAAGCTAAAAGTCATTAGCCACAGATAAAATGACATCAAATCACGTTATATGTACAGTAGCTTGGATTGGACTTTCAAAATCTTAGCTAGCAGTCATCATCATGAATCAAATCGACAATCTACTGGCAAATCCTTTTTAATCTTTGTCAAACTAAGATAAATAATGAAGAGAAATTATAGATAAAACATATCGGTGTTCATCGGCCATTGGACATAAACATTACACAGCAAGTTGGAAATCGTGACAGTGGCTAACTGCAAGCAATGCAAAGCAATCACTAGCCTGATATTCAGTGGAGTGAATGTGTGGTCCCAAATCTTAGATTAAAGGGGCTTTTTTCCATGTTTAAAATGCTAAACATTCATAATTGGCTATGCTGTCAATAAAGCATGATTTGTGCTGCGCTCAAAACAACTGCTAACTCGGAACTGCAAAAACCTAACAACTGGGAAGTCGGGAATAAACGTGCTTTGACTGGGAAAATATGTTGAACGGTCATCCAACTCGTTAATCGTTAATCCAATTTGTTAATCTGGCCTCTTTCTAGAGCTATGGGCTGAAGATCAATGACGTCATTATGATTCAACCTTGTTTTTTTCCAAGTTCCCAGTTGTTTTGAAAGCACCTTCCTGTTCAAGTGAGCACAGCACAACAAGTCCAAAAATGTATTGTATTGCTGCTGCATAAATGTAATATGACAGGGAGATACAGTTGAAGTCGGAAGTTTACATACACTTAGGTTGGAGTCATTAAAACTAGTTTTTCAACCACTCCCCAAATGTATTATTAACAAACTATAGTTTTGGCAAGTCAGTTAGGACATCTACTTTGTGCATGACACAAGTAATTTTTTGAATAATTGTTTCCAGACAGATTATTTCACTTACAAATCCAGTGGGTCAGATGTTAACATACACTAAATTGATGTTATGGCTTTAGAAGCTTCTGATAGGCTAATTTACATATTTGAGTCAATTGGAGGTGTACCTGTGGATGTATTTCAAGGACTACCTTCAAACTCAGTGCATCTTTGCTTGACATCATGGGAAAATCATATGAAATCAGCCAAGACGTAAGAAAAAAATTGTAGACCTCCACAAGTCTGTTTCATCCTTAGGAGCAATTTCCAAACGCCTGAAGGTACCACGTTCATCTGTACAAACAATAGTATGCAAGTATAAACACCATGGGACCACGCAGCCATCATTACCGCTCAGGAAGGAGTCCAAGAGATGAACATACTTTGTTGCAAAAAGTGCAAATCAATCCAAGGACAACAGCAAAGGACATTGTGAAGATGCTGGAGGAAACAGGTACAAAAGTATCTATATCCACAATAAAAATGAGTCCTATATCGACATAACCTGAAACCCCACTCAGCAAGGAAGAAGCCACTGCTCCAAAACCGCCATAAAAAGCCAGATTGCTGTTTGCAACTGCACACGGGGACAAAGATCGTACTTTTTGGAGAATTGTCCTCTGGTCTGATGAAACAAAAATAGAACTGTTTGGCCATAATGACCATTGTTATGTTGGAGGGAAAAGGGGAGGCTTGCAAGCCGAAGAACACCATCCCAACCGTGAAGCATTGGGGTGGCAGCATCATGTTGTGGGGGTGCTTTGCTGCAGGAGGGACTCGTGCTCTTCACAAAATACATGGCATCATGGGCAACGAAAAATATGTGGATATATTGAAGCAACATCTCAAGACATCAGTCAGGAAGTTAAAGCTTGGTCGCAAATGGGTCTTCCAAATGGTCAATGACCCCAAGCATACCTCCAAAGTTGTGGCACATTGGTATAAGGACAACAAAGTCAAGGTATTGGAGTGGCCATCACAAAGCCCCGACCTCATTCCTATAGAACATTTGTGGGCAGAACTGAAAAAGCGTGTGTGAGCAAAGAAGCTTACAAACCTGACTCAGTTACACCAGCTCTGTCAGGAGGAATGGGCCAAGTTTAACATTTTAAAGATGTTGGGGTTCGTTCCTTATTCCTTGTCAATCATTGGCTCATTGGTGAAATCAGCAATTAGACTATATCTTTATGTAAATCAATCAAAACTTTTATTAATGCAATTGCAGACAGACGTTGACAACGGTAACATAGCATGCATGTTTCCGAGTAAGTTCTGCAAAATAGGAAAGGTTCCGAGTTGTTTTATTATGCTTGCAGTCAGCCCCTAGTGATGTAACTGCCCACGTCAACACCTTCTACTCATGAGACCAGGCCCATGCACACACAGCTATACAAACAATAGTTTCATTGTTATCTAAAGGCTCATTAGTAATTGTCCACTCTCCAAGTTGATTTATAGTTATATGTCTGACTAGTCTCTTACCTCTTTCACTCCCCTGCAGAGTTCTGTGTCTATGAATCTCTTTTAGCCTTGAGGCGCTTTCTCACAGATACCCTGTTTTGACTGCAATAACTCACACATCTCTCAGACCGTTTCTTTATAAGAGGCAGAGACTATAAAAGAATAGTATAACCATTTTAAACCTTATAATGGATACATATTGGTAAGCTGTAGTCCATGACCCTATAAATGTAGTGGGGGAGAGGTCTTATAGCCCTTCCCCTTCTATTAATACAACATAAGCGTAATCAATTATTATAATACATCAAACATTTGGTGCAGCCCCTATCATGACCCCAAGGTGAACCCCATCAAAGGCAATGCTACCAAATACTAATTGGGTGTATGTAAACTTCTGACCCACTGGGAATGTGATGAAAGAAATAAAAGTTGAAATTAATCATTCTCTTACTATTATTCTGACATTTCACATTCTTAAAATGAAGTGGTGATCCTAACTGACCTAAGACAGGGAATTTTTACTAGGATTAAATGTCAGGAATTGTGAAAAACTGAGTTTAAATGTATTTGGCTAAGGTGTAAGTAAACTTTCGACTTCAACTGTACTTCTCTGCAGCTGCCACCACAACATTTATTTTCTGTGGCTTACAGTTGATAACCATTGCTATGAACGCTAAGAAGCCAACATTATTGAAACATATATCACTCATTGGGCTATCCTTCTGTTCTGGCACAGCTCGACTATTCACAGGGATCCTCTCAGAATCATTCACCCTTGATCCACACTCCTGTACTTTCTTCACTGCCTCAGCATACGACACCTTCTGCACTACTCTGACCTTGGCCACCTCAACCTGCCTCTCTCG
This sequence comes from Oncorhynchus mykiss, assembly GCF_057628025.1. Taxonomy (NCBI): domain Eukaryota; kingdom Metazoa; phylum Chordata; class Actinopteri; order Salmoniformes; family Salmonidae; genus Oncorhynchus; species Oncorhynchus mykiss. The sequence continues at coordinate 45,185,291 of NC_143025.1, forward strand.
CCGGACACCTCCAATCCCCAACAACATGGGCACCCCTACAGTTGGCACACACAACTTTCAACCCGAAACTACACATTCCTCTGCCCCATGTCCTCCTACACACTGTGCATCTTCCTCCTACACAGTGCTGCGACATGCCCATAAACATGACACCTATAACACCACAGTGGATTTGGCAGAAAAGCTCTAACAGCATAATTCATATATCCTAACATTACTTTGTCTGGTAAAGACTAAATCAAAGCTCAAAAGAACACCTCTATTTCACCAAGCTCTCCTCTCTCTGCATCGCACCAAACAGTGGGCTCCACAAACACCCGGAATTTTCAACTTCAATTGCTCCACCTCCACACTTAATTCTACCCCAGAAATCACTCCCTTCAATGGTGCCCTGTACCTAAGCGTAAAGCAAAATACAGGTCTTTCCCCAAGTTGCGCCTGCTCCCTCTGATCTTAAGAAACACAAACAAACATTTCAAGTCCACTTCGGGTTGCCTTCACCGACTCAACAGCACCCACCATATTCTACCCAACCTAAAACGACCCATGGATCAGCCAAAAGGCGTGGATCCACCCTCTTCAAAAATCTCTTTCCTACTGGACCAAACTTATTTCTATCATAACCTTGTCCATCGATGCAAGGCTTGGGCTCCGAGCTCATCATCATACCTTCCACCTCTTCCATTTCACCTCGAACTGGTGTCTGGCTCACTCTGTTTGAACTTGACACCAATCTTCCTCGACATACCCTCTCCCCTGTTATTGCCATCTTCAACGGATTCACACCCATCCTTTGCCTACCTCAGTCTTTTTAAACTCATCTCTGTTTCTCTCTTATCCTCCTCCATTAACCAATTATTCGACTCCTGAAATCTTGCTTGTTTGTAGGTGACCAAATACTGGCAAATAAATTCATTAAAAATCCTACAATGTGATTTTCTGGATTTTTCTTCTCATTTTGTCTGTCATAGTTGAAGTGTACCTATGATGAAAATTACAGGCCTCTCATCTTTTTAAGTGGGAGAACTTGCACAATTGGTGGCTGACTAAATACTTTTTCTGCCCCTCTGTAAATGGTTGTGATCATTTACTCAATTATTTTTTTCTTTATTCAAATATAAAAGCTTTAATGAGGATATCTAGAGTGAGTGGGTCTAAAGCTTCAAGTCCCTCTGTGTCCACATCACTAAGGATCTATCATGGTCCACACACACCAACACAATCATGAAAAGGGGCACGACAATGCCTCTTCCCCCTCAGGAGGCTGAAAGGATTTGGCATGGGCCTGCAGATTCTCAAATAGTTCTACAGCTGCACTATTGAGAGCATCTTGACTGGCTGCATCACTGCTTGGTATGGCAACTGCTTGGCATCTGACCGCAAGGTGCTATAGAGTGTACATTTGTTCTGCCGGCGGCTATGGAACCCTGACCTGTTCACTGGACGTGCTACCTTGTCCCGGACCTGCTGTTTTGGAACGTTTGAACATCTTGGCCATGTTCTGTTATAAACTCCACATGGCACAGCCAGAAGAGGACTGGCCACCCCTCAGAGCCTGGTTCCGCTCTAGGTTTCTGCCTTGGTTCCTGCCTTTCTATGTGCTTCTACATCTGCATTGCTTGCTGTTTGGGGTTTTAGGCTGGGTTTCTGTACAGCACTTTGTGACATTGGCTGATGTCAAAAGGGTTTTATAAATACATTTGATTGATTGATAGTGCGTATGGCCCAGTACATCACTGGGGCCGCGCTCCCTGACATCCAGGACATCTATACCAGATGTTGTCAGAGGAAGATGCAAAAAATTGTCAAAGACTCCAGGTCATAGACTGTTCTCTCTGCTACCGCACAGCAAGCGGAACAAGTAAGACCCTGAACAGCGTCTACCCCCAAGCTATAAGATTGTTAAATAGTTAGTTAACTTAAATAGTTAACCAGATACCTGGACTATATGCATTGACCCTTTTTGCACTCATTGTGTATTTATTACTACGCGTTTTACTTTTATTATTTCTCTATTTTCTTTCTCTCTGCATTGTTGGGAAGGGCCGTAAGTAACGCATTTCACTGTTAGTCTACACTAGTTGTTTTTAAAGCATTTTAGGAAATTATTTAATTTGATTAATACTGCTGAGAGGTCTAAATGATTTACTTTTGGATTATATAGCTAGCTATAAAGTTTTCCCTTGAAAAACTACTGTCTGAATGGTCCACACCCTTATGTGGCGCTAGAAAGATTGTCCTGATGTTTTACATTTTATTAAAAACCCTCATGACCCAGCCTCCACCGCTAAGCGTTCCTTCCGGTTTGTCCGCCATTAAAGAAAGCAAGTAAGAATTTTTTGGAAGAATTACTATCAGCTGAAATCTTTACAAAATCAATGGCATCCTTCGTTTATCACCAATTATGATAGAACCAACATACGGTTTGGTTGTTACCAAAAGTATGGCGTCAATATTGTGTTGACAAACAATATAATTTAGCTGTAACGTCACCGGAAATTTGTTGCGCTGACATGACTTTCCCCTACATATGAGAATCGTATCATATCGCCTTGTTGCTGGATTTTCTTAACGAGCCGTAATGACTGCAGTCAGATGACATGTATGTCTAATATAGCAACTACTAGATATCTACGTTAGTTGGCTATCTAGCTAACATTGGTAGCATTGTCTGTTATAACAGCAATATTTGGTTTACGTTCGCTAACTTGCTTAATCAAGAGGCTTTACGCCTCAACACGTTAGACTGCTTGTTGAGCTAGCTTCTTCTGCGCCGCTTTTAATATGTGGGTTACTATGCAGTATTTAGTGATGCCCAACACAGTTTGTGTAATGTTACCAACAGTCATAAACCCCGTTCATTCATTTATACAATATATCTTAGAGTGTGTTCTTAAATTCACTCCGGAGTGCCAGTGCGCGCTGTGGTCGTTCGATTGTCCGTTTCTAAATTAAGAGCGTTTCAATTGAAGTGCTTTTGGAGTGCACACTGGACGCTCTGTCCGAGAAGTAGGGTCGATCCGAGGGCAGTTAAGCACCCAAACTAACGTTGGCTAGCTACTTCGACACAAATAAGAGAATCTCACTCTGACCATTTTACTCACCCTAGCAGAGCTGGTTAGGCTGTTTGGATGTTGCCTGTATCTGCTGCTGGCAACAATTTCATTTGTTTTTTTGCACACGTTTAATGACACATGCCATATTTAATAGTTGTTGAGTGTTCATGAATTCATCAGTTATTCTGCTCTCAGTCACACTCAGATGAGAGTGCTCTGAAATCGGAGTAGATAGCCAGCTGTCTAGTTTTCTGATTATCCCTGTTTTATTTAGCTCTGGTTGTCTTAGTCTAATAGATGGTAAAAAAAAAAAAAACCTGTAGAATGATATTAGTTAGCTCACTCCCAGTATTTTTCTGTTGCTCAAGGCTCAAACTCCCATGATTCCATTTGGCAAAACCACTCCCACATCACTTATTTATTTTGATCCCCATTCGCTTTTGCAGAAACAGCAGCTACAAGTAATACCACTGATAGACACATTTGAAATACAACAATATACGAACAATACAACAGTAAAAGTAATACAAACAATACAAAAATTGTGTTGCAAGTTGCCGCTCTGGCAACCATTGTGCCCTTTCCAAATAGACTGTTTTCGTAGTGAATTACTGTATTGGCTGTTATTTTTGAAAACACTTTCAGATGCAACAGGTTTAGCTACTTAGCTAGCTAGCATTGCTAATAACACCAAAAATACAGCAGGTTTCAAACATAAGAGATTACAATTCTGTAGTGATTTGCCTGTACATTTCATAAATGTTTTCTAACAGGCCTGCCTGTTTATTTCTACTTTGCACATTCTTCCACTGCAAATCTACCATTCCAGTATTTACCTCGCCACCATGGCATTTGTTTTGCCTTTACCCCGCTTATCTCACCTCATTTGCTCACATTGTGTATATATACTTGTTTTTCTACTGTATTATTGACTGTATGTTTGTTTTACTCAATGTGTAACTCAGTGTTGTATGTGTCGAACTGCTTTGCTTTTTCTTGGCCAGGTCGCAATTGTAAATGAGAACTTGTTCTCAACTTGATTACCTGGTTAAATAAAGGTGAAATAAATAAAAAATTAAGACAGTCACTAAGATTAAACTGGGCTATTGTAGCAAACACTATTTTGGTTGTAGCAGTTGGACTAGCTAGCATGCTAGCTCACAGCGTCAGACAAAGTAACTTATTGTTAGCATTCGTTAGGATCTCTTTTCAAATTAGTTTTGAATATTATGCAGTTGATTAATTACAACGACATTAACATACATTCCAGCTTGATATTCATACAAGCATTATAATACAACCCAAAAGTAATGTGAAATTCAGTGCCATTGGTTATTCCCCACATTGTTACATTACAGCCATATTCTAAAATGTATTAAAATAAATGTTTGTCATCAATTTTTCACAATACCGCAAAGACGACGCCAACACATTTTTGCAACTTTGTTACAAAAAAACAACAAATTACATAAGTATTCAGAACCTTTGATATGAGACCTGAAATTCAGGTGCATCCTGTTTCCATTGATCATCCTTGAGATGTTTCTACTAAAGGTCGACTGATTTATGATTTTTCAACGCCGATACCGATTATTGGAGGACCGAAAAAAGCAGATACCGATTAATCGGATGATTTTTAATATTTTTTTAAAAATGTATTTGTAATAATGACAATTACAACAATACTGAATGAACACTTATTTTAACTTAATATAATACATCAATAAAATAAATTTAGCCTCAAATAAATAATGGTACATGTTCAATTTGGTTTAAATAATGCAAAAACAAAGTGTTGGAGAAGAAGGTAAAAGTGCAATATGTGCCATGTAAGAAAGCTAACGTTTAAGTTCCTTGCTCAGAACATGAGAACATATGAAAGCTGGTGGTTCCTTTTAACATGAGTCTTCAATATTCCCAGGTAAGAAGTTTTAGGTTGTAGTTATAGGAATTATAGGACTATTTCTCTCTATACGATTTGTATTTCATATACCTTTGACTATTGGATGTTCTTATAGGCACTTTAGTATTGCCAGTCTAACAGTATAGCTTCCATCCCTCTCCTCGCCGCTACCTGGGCTCGAACCAGGAACACATCGTCAACAGCCACCCTCGAAGCAGCGTTACCCATGCAGAGCAAGGATAACAACTACTCCAAGTCTTGGAGCGAGTGACGTTTGAAACGCTAATAGCGCTCACCCCCCTAACTAGCTAGCCATTTCACATCGGTTACACCAGCCTAATCTCGGGAGTTGATAGGCTTGAAGTCATAAACAGCGCAATGCTTAAAGCATTGCGAAGAGCTGCTGACAAAACGCACGAAAGTACTGTTTGAATGAATGCTAACGAGCATGCTGGTGCCTGCCATTGCTCAGTCAGACTGCTCTATCAAATCATAGACTTAATTATAACATAACAAATACGAGTCTTAGGTCATTAATATGGTCGAAACCAAAAACTATAATTTCGAAAACTAAACGTTTATTCTTTCAGTGAAATACGGAACCGTTCTGTATTTTATCTAATGGATGGCATCCCTAAGTCTAAATATTGCTGTTACATTGCACAACCTTCAATGTTATGTCATAATTACGTAAAATTCTGGCAAATTAGTTCGCAAGAGCCAGGCGGCCCAAACTGTTGCATATACCCTGACTCTGCGTGCAATAAACGCAAGAGAAGTGACACAATTTCACCTGGTTAATATTGCCTGCTAACCTGGATTTCTTTTAGCTAAATATGCAGGTTTACAAATATATACTTACAGTGCCTTGCGAAAGTATTCGGCCCCTTTGAACTTTGCGACCTTTTGCCACATTTCAGGCTTCAAACATAAAGATATAAAACTGTATTTTTTTGTGAAGAATCAAAAACAAGTGGGACACAATCATGAAGTGGAACGACATTTATTGGATATTTCAAACTTTTTTAACAAATCAAAAACTGAAAAATTGGGCGTGCAAAATTATTCAGCCCCTTTACTTTTAGTGCAGCAAACTCTCTCCAGAATTTCAGTGAGGATCTCTGAATGATCCAATGTTGACCTAAATGACTAATGATGATAAATACAATCCACCTGTGTGTAATCAAGTCTCCGTATAAATGCACCTGCACTGTGATAGTCTCAGAGGTCCGTTAAAAGCGCAGAGAGCATCATGAAGAACAAGGAACACACCAGGCAGGTCCGAGATACTGTTGTGAAGAAGTTTAAAGCCGGATTTGGATACAAAAAGATTTCCCAAGCTTTAAACATCCCAAGGAGCACTGTGCAAGCGATAATATTGAAATGGAAGGAGTATCAGACCACTGCAAATCTACCAAGACCTGGCCGTCCCTCTAAACGTTCAGCTCATACAAGGAGAAGACTGATCAGAGATGCAGCCAAGAGGCCCATGATCACTCTGGATGAACTGCAGAGATCTACAGCTGAGGTGGGAGACTCTGTCCATAGGACAACAATCAGTCGTATATTGCACAAATCTGGCCTTTATGGAAGAGTGGCAAGAAGAAAGCCATTTCTTAAAGATATCCATAAAAAGTGTTGTTTAAAGATTGCCACAAGCCACCTGGGAGACACATCAAACATGTGGAAGAAGGTGCTCTGGTCAGATGAAACCAAAATTGAACTTTTTGGCAACAATGCAAAACGTTATGTTTGGCGTAAAAGAAACACAGCTGAACACACCATCCCCACTGTCAAACATGGTGGTGGCAGCATCATAGTTTGGGCCTGCTTTTCTTCAGCAGGGACAGGGAAGATGGTTAAAATTGATGGGAAGATGGATGGAGCCAAATACAGGACCATTCTGGAAGAAAACCTGATGGAGTCTGCAAAAGACCTGAGACTGGGACGGAGGTTTGTCTTCCAACAAGACAATGATCCAAAACATAAAGCAAAATCTACAATGGAATGGTTCAAAAATAAACATATCCAGGTGTTAGAATGGCCAAGTCAAAGTCCAGACCTGAATCCAATCGAGAATCTGTGGAAAGAACTGAAAACTGCTGTTCACAAATGCTCTCCATCCAACCTCACTGAGCTCGAGCTGTTTTGCAAGGAGGAATGTAAACAAAATTTCAGTCTCTCGATGTGCAAAACTGATAGAGACATACCCCAAGCGACTTACAGCTGTAATCGCAGCAAAAGGTGGAACTACAAAGTATTAACTTAAGGGGGCTGAATAATTTTGCACGCCCAATTTTTCAGTTTTTGATTTGTTAAAAAAGTTTTAAATATCCAATAAATGTCGTTCCACTTCATGATTGTGTCCCACTTGTTGTTGATTCTTCACAAAAAAATACAGTTTTATATCTTTACGTTTGAAGCCTGAAATGTGGCAAAAGGTCGCAAAGTTCAAGGGGGCCAAATACTTTCGCAAGGCACTGTATGTGTATTGATTTTAAGAAAGGCATTGATGTTTAGGTACACGTTGGAGCAACGACAGTCCTTTTTCGCGAATGCACACCCATTCATTATATGCAGTGCAGGACACGCTAGATAAACTAGTAATATCATCAGCCATGTGTAGTTATAACTAGTGATTATTATTGATAGTTTTTTATAAGATACGTTTAATGCTAGCTAGCAACTTACCTTGGCTTCTTACTGCATTCGCGTAACAGGCAGGCTCCTCGTGAGGCAGGTGGTTAGAGCGTTGGACTAGTTAACCGTAAGGTTGCAAGATTGAATCCCTGAGCTGACAAGGTAAAAATCTGTTGTTCTGCGCCTGAACAAGGCAGTTAACCCACCGTTCCTAGGCCGTCATTGAAAATAAGAATGTGTTCTTAACTGACTTGCCTAGTTAAATAAAAGTGCAAAAATTTTGTTTTTAAATGACAAAAAATCGGCATCCAAAAATACAGATTTCCAATTGTTATGAAAACTTGAAATCGGCCCTAATTAATCGGTCAACCTCAAGTTTCTACCACTTGATTGGACATGATTTGGAAAGGCACACACCTGTCTATATAAGGTCCCACATTTGACAATACATGACAGCAAAAACCAAGCCATGTGGTGGAAGGATGTGTCTCTAGAGCTCTGAGACAGGATTGTGTCGAGGCACAGATATGGGGAAGGGTACTTCAACATTTCTGCAGCATTGAAGGTCCAAGAACACAGTGGCCTCCATTATTCTTAAATGGAAGAAGTTTGAAACCATCAAACTCTTCCTGGAGGTAGCCACCCAGCCAAACTGAGTAAAAGAGAGCTCAATAGTTCCTCTATGGAGATGGGATAACCTTCCAGAAGGACAACCATCTCTTCAGCACTCCACCAATCAGGCCTTTATGGTAGATTGGCCAGATGGAAGCCACTTCTCAGTGATAGGGACTGAGAGAGGGAAAGAAGAACGGAGCAAAAATACTTGATGAAAACCTGCTCCAGACATCAGACTGGGGCGAAGTTTCACCTTTCAACAGGACAACGACCCTAAGCACACGTCCAAGACAACGCAGGACTGGCTTCGGGACAAGTCTCTGAATGTCCTTGAGTGACCAAGCCAGAGCCCCAACTTGAACACTATGAAATATCTCTGGAGAGACCTTAAAATCGCTGTGGAGCGACGCTCCCTATCCAACCTGACAGAGGATCTACAGAGAAAAATGGGAGAAACTCTGCAAATACAGGTGCCCCAAGCTTGTAGCATCATACCCAAGAAGATCCTAGGCTATAATCGCTGCCAAAGGTGCTTCAACAAAGTACTGAGTAAATCGTCTAAATCCTTATGTAAATGTGATATTTTGCAACTTTAAGACAAGGTCAATCAATCTGGAAAATGTCAAGAACTTTGAACATTTCTTCAAGTGCACTGCAAAAACCACCAAGCGCTATGATGAAACTGGCTCTCATGAGGAAAGGAAGTCCCAGAGTTACCTCTGCTGCAAACGACGAGTTCATTAGAGTTACCAGCCTCAGAAATTGCAGCCCAAATAAATGCTTCAGAGTTCAAGTAACAGACACATCTCAACATCAACTGTTCAGAGGAGATTGTGTGAATCAGGTCTTCATGGTCAAATTTCTGCAAAGAAACCACTACTAAAGGACACCAATAAGAGGAAGAGACCTGCTTGGGCCAAGAAACACGAGCAATGGACATTAGACCGGTGGAAATTTGACCTTTTGGTTGGGAGTCCAAATGAGATTTTTGGTTCCAACCTATGTCTTTGAGATGCGGTGTGGGTGAACGAATGATTTTCGCATGTGTATTTCCCACCGTGAAGCATGGACAAGGAGGTGTTATGGTGAGGGGGTGCTTTGCAGGTACACTTAATTAGCATGGCTACTACAGCCTAATGCAGCGATGCGCCATCCAATCTGTTTTGTGCTTAGTGGGACTACATTTGTTTTTCAACAGAACAATGACCCAACACACCTCCAGGTTGTGTAAGGGCTATTTGACCAAGCAGTGATGGAGTGCTGCGTCAGATGACCTGGCCTCCACAATCCCCTGACCTCAACCAAATTGAGATGGTTTGGGTTGAGTCGGACTGCAGAGTGAAGGAAAAGCAGCCAACAAATGTGGGTACTTTTGGAAAAGCATTCCAGGTGAAGCTGGTTGAAAAAATGCAAAGGGTGGCTACTTTTGAAGAATCTCAAATATATAATAGATTTTGATTTAACACTTGTCGTTACATGATTCCATATGTGTTATTTCATAGTTTGTCTTCATTATTATTCTACAATGTAGAAAATAGTAAAACATAAGGGAAAAGCCTTTGAATTGAGTAGATGTTCTAAAACCTTTGACAGGTAGTGTTTGTAAATAAGGCGCTTTCAATTTTTTAAAATACATTCCCAAACATGTTTAAACCTGTTTTCGCTTTGTCATTATGGGGTATTGTGTGTTTGAGGATTTTAGAATAAGGCTGTAACATTACAAAATGTAGAAAAGGCAAGGGGTCTGTGTACTTTCCAAAGGCACTGTATAAGGATGATTTATGAAGTCAGGCTATTGGTTTTATAGTCTAAAATTAAAGTAGGTTTCCTCGCTCCTCAATTTTCTTAGACATTTGGGCTATGGTAAGGGCTGTTTCCTCGTCTCTGCTTCTGCTGTATTCTACTCAACCCCAACATGCTGTCTTAACTTTGCTATTATGGACACAGCAACATAGGGAAAGGCACCAATTATAGGTTGTTTCAGAACCATGGACAGAGACCATATCCAACGCGGGAGAAACCGTATTTGTTATAAAATAGATTATTAGTGTTTCACCATTTTATTTTTACACAATGTAAGCATATACAATTTCAGTATCACATGTCTTAGTGTGATGGACTGTGCTATCCCCATGGCCTCCGCAATGGATTTGTCCACTCAGACAGGTGTCTTATGCACCATGGGATTTTTTTCATTGCGACCTCTCGACTAAAGAAATCTTGGTCGACCAACAGCCTATCAACCAAACAATCGACTAAATAGGGTCAGTCCTATGTATATTTTAGTGATGGCATAAAGATCGATGTAAATATTTCTGTGAAATACTATTGGTCGGCCTCTATTAACGACAGTATCGATTTTAGGTATCAAGGTTAAGGTGACTGTTTCGGCTAGAAGCATTTGATTTTTACACCGCATACATTTTGGGGGATTTGTGTGCTGATAAACTGTTTTCACCCTGTAACAAAAGGAGATATGAAGTGTTGCCTAGTTACACTGCCTTTTCAGAGAACTCTATACAAAATATTGTCTGACAGCTAGATCCAAGATTCAAGTTCAATGTCTACTTTAACAGATTAATTCTTAATATACACAATAGTATGTGGACACATGCTCGTTGAACATCTCACTCCAAAATCATGGACATTAATATGGAGTTGGTCCCCCCCTTTGCAGCTATAACAGCCTCCAATCTTCTGGGAAGGCTTTCCACTAGATGTTGGAACATCGCTGTGGGGACTTGCTTCCATTCAGCCATAAGAACATTAGTGAGATTGGGCACTGATGTTGGGCGATTAGGCCTGGTTCGCAGTCAGCGTTCCAATTCATCCCAAAGGTGTTAAATGAGGTTGAGATCAGGGCTCGCCCAGTCAAGTTCTTCCATAACGATCTCCATTTCTGTATGGACCTCGCTTTGTGCACGGTGGCATTGTCATGCTGAAACAGGAAAGGGCCTTCCCCAAGCTGTTACCACAAAGTTGGAACCACAGAATCGTCAAGAATGCCATTGTATGCTGTAGCGCTAAGATTTCCCTTCACTGGAACTAAGGGGCCTAGCCCGAAACATGAAACACAGCCCCAGACCATTATTCCTCCACTAAGCTTTAGTTGGCACAAAGCATTTGAGCAGGTAGCGTTCTCCTGGCATCCGCCAAACCCAGATTTGTCCGTCGGACTGCCAGATGGTGAAGTGTGATTTATCACTCCATAAAACACATTTCCACTGCTCCAGAGTCCAATGGAGGCAGGCGTAACACCACTCCAGACAATGCTTAGCATTGCACATGGTTTTCTTAGGCTTGTGTGCGGCTGCAAGGCCATGGAAACCCATTTCATGAAGTTCCCGACTAACAGTTTGGAACTCGGTAGTGAGTGTTACGACCGAGGATAGACAATTTTTATGCGCTTCAGCACTCACCAGTCCCGGTCGATGAGCTTGTGTGGCCTACCACTTTGCGGCTGAGCCTATGTTGCTCCTGGACGTTTCCACTTCACAATAACAGCACTTACAGTTGACATGGGCAGCATTTTGACCAACTGACTTGTTGGAAAGGTGGCCTCCTATGAAGGTGCCACGTTAAGTCACTGAGCTCTTCAGTACGGGCCATTCAACTGCTAATGTTTGTCTAGGTTGATTGCATGGCTCCGTGCTCGATTTTTACACACCTGTCAGAAACGGACGTGAAGGAGTGTTTACATAGTGTATGATATAACGACAACTTATAGTGCCATAAATGCAATGACATAAATATAACTTGTCAAACGATTTGACAAATATCACCAAAATTTGAGAAGGGGTTGAACAGGTTTTAAATCAACTCGTGAATTTGATTGAATATAGCCATGTTCACCCCTTATATATTAAATGTAATGACATTAAGAAAAAAAATTGCAGATTACTATGAATGACTTAACAGCAGTAGGAAATCCTCACGTGTACCCTAGTTTATAGAAAGACCCAGAAAGTATTCACACCCCTTGACTTTTTACACATTTTGTTAATACAGCTGGAATTTAAAATGTATTAAATGTAGTGTTTCACTGGCCTACACACAATCCCCATAATGTCAAAGGGGATATATATTTTTTACAAATTATTTAAAAATAAAAAGCTGAAATGTCTTATGTATTCTTGCCATAAAGGGGTTGAATACTTAAGTTCAGGAGTAACACTGTGCTTAACAAGTCGCATAATAAGTTGCATGGACTCGCTCTGTGTTTAACATGATTTTTGAATGACTACCTCATCTCTGTAACCCACACATACAATTCAGTCAAGCAGTGAATTTCAAACAAAGACCAGGGAGGTTTTCCAATAGCTTGCAAAAAATGGAACCTATTGATAGATGGATTTTTTTTTAAAGCAGACATTGAATATCCCTTTGAGCATGGAAAAATTATTAATTACACTTTGGATGGCATCTCACCCAGTCACTACAAAAATACAGGCGTCCTTCCTAACTCAGTTACTGGAGAGGAAGGAAACCTCTCAGGGGATATCATCCTTAAGGCAAAAGGTGACTTTAAAACAGTTTTAATGGCTGTGATGGGAGAACTAGGATGGATCAACATTGTAGTTACTCCACAATACTAACCTAAATGACAGTGTGAGAAGGAAGCCCGTACAGAATAAATATGTTCTGTTTATAATAAGGCACTAAAGTAAAACTGCAAAAAATGTCAAAGAAATTTACACTTTGTATTCAAGACAAAGTTATGTTTGGGGCAATTCAAATACAACACATCACTGAGTACCACTTCATATTTTCAAGCATGTTATGGTTATGCTGGTCATCAGCAAGGACTAGGGAGTTGTTTTTAATGATAAGAATAAACTGGATAGAGCCAAACAGACATTCACCTTTCAACAACGGCAAAGACACACTGGAGTATCAATTTTGGCTGTGATTGGGAGTCCCATAGGGTTGCGCACAATTGGCCCAGTGTCATCTGGGTTTGGCCGGGGTAGGCAGTCATTGTAAATAAGAATTTGTTGTTAACTGACTTGCCTAGTTAAATGTTCCTGAGTGGCCTTGTTTTTAAAAAACTTGAAATGGCTGTGTAGGAAAAACATTTAACAATATTGTACAGTCCAGTGTGCAAAGCTCTTAGACTCACAGCTGTAATTGCTGCCAAAGGTGCTTCTCAAAAGTATTTACTCTGGGTTGAATACTTATCTATTTTGTGTAGACCATTGACCTTTAAAAAAAAAAAATCCACTTTAACACAACATAATGTGGAAAGTGTTAAGGGGGTGTGAATAGGGTGGTGTAATTGTCCTTTAAATGTTCATTGCAGTTGACAATACTGTGATGGCATTGTAGAAAAGCATTATTCTGGTAACGCCAGACAAGGGATTGTATCCACAAAGCATCTTAGAAAAGCTCCTAGGAATCTTGTAAACCTGTTTTAAGACCACAACAAAAAAACTCCGTAGGTTGTTGGATGATGTTAAGACACTGCCTAGACGAACTTTGAACCAGGATTAAAATGAACTTGTAAGTTTCTCAGCTGGTAATCACGTCAGTTTGAGGTACTGCAAAGGAAAGATTGACGCTCATTGGTTATTCCAATCATTTGCAACGTCAATCACGATGAGGCATCATCAAGCTGTGAATTCCAATAGCATGCTTCAGACAACCACTGTGAATGTGGCTGTACATCAAATGTTGCAATGGTGACAATTTTGATATAATTTGTCTGACAATCACTTTGCCTACTCTTAATTAATGCCTAATATGTTGGCTTGAATAACCTTATCGAATTCTGATGGTTAAAGCGGAATTTTAACAATTACAGTTATATCAACACACTCGTCACTCCCGTTTAACAACTAAATCTCTTTGGCACAATAGACATCAAGTCTCTTGCCGATAATGTTGCATAGTGTTTTCATCAACAATCAAAGTTAACATAAGCCCTAGATGCCTTACATTTTCCCAACTTAGGCATATTTTTTATCGACGTGATGTTGCGTACCAAAGGGATAACATGATGTAGGTAATTAAATAATCAGGCCTCGTGAAATGTTAAGATTTCGATTATTTATTGATCATAGACATTTAATATTATTTGAACAACTCCAAAGCAATTGCATGTGGTGCAGGCACCACTGACTCACTGTTCTTTCTTTCCACAGACATGGCTATCAGGTATCCTATGGCCGTGGGCCTTAGTAAAGGCCACCCTGTAACCAAGAATGTGACTGCACCGAAACATGCACGTAGGCGAGGGGTGAGTTCATCTGAATGGATAGAAACATGACAACCACAGTGTTGTATTGGTAGAGTCTCAGGTCACTATGTCCTCTGGTAAAGGGTCTGGACCCTTTGCCACAGGTTGTTTGCTTGTCCTAGAACTGCTGGGTGCTGGTTCAAGTTTGTCTTCTAATCCCATTGCTGCCACCAGTGTAGTGATTGAGGGCCGGGGTTCAGGATTCACTTCGTCTGTCTCTACATTAGCGACATGCATATACATATGTTTTGAAACAAAGTAGATGACCACATCAAATGTTTGAACCTGTTATTATGAGATAATGGGCCTAGTGGTCCACAATATGGCTGAAACATAGGCCACAGTTACTGTTAGTTCTAATGCATGCATCTAACTCTTCGCTGATTTTGTGTTTCAGCGTCTGACCAAGCACAGCAAGTTTGTGCGTGACATGATCCGTGAGGTGTGCGGCTTCGCCCCCTACGAGAGACGCGCCATGGAGTTGCTGAAAGTTTCCAAGGACAAGCGTGCCCTCAAGTTCATCAAGAAGAGGGTATGTATGATTCCCCTGCTACTAAACTGGTTGTGTGTATGCGTTGGTATTGGCAGTATGGATGCATTTGTCGATGTCAGCTTTCTGCAGCTGCTCTCTTGTGACAGTTTGAGAACAAATAAGTACATTTTTCAAACCAAACAGATTTTGTATTAGACATCTCTTTGGGAATGTCTAGCATTTTGTGCAGCTGTCAAGTGGGCAGCTTTCTGAAATGTGATTGACTGTTTCCTTTGTGGAGAATTTATTGGTAAGATTAATCAAAACTATTGGATCGGTAGAAT